>NC_040908.2:123767451-124070482 GCF_004126475.2 Phyllostomus discolor
AGGATTGAAAGATCTGGTAACTTCCTGTAGTTTATACAGGAGTGAATGAGTAGTAAAGTTACATGATAGTAGTAAAGAGCATTCTTATATTTAATAGACCTATGATCTTGGGGGTGTCACATATCTCTAACTCAAGTATTCAATAGAAATATGATAATAGTGATACAAGATGAAATATGTAAATTGTTTATCATTATATTTGATCACAATAAATATTAAATGCATGAAATAAAAAAGAAAAATTAACAAATTAGAAAATTAACATAGTTTCCCCTAGTTTTTATATTTTCCAATGTATTTTTTTTAACTTACCAGTTCACACTTTCACTACCTGCTATCCACAGGCAACGAGGAAAGTTTCTCTATGTTTCGCAGGAAAGTCCGTGTCTCCTTCAAGAACATGGGGTCAGGGCTGAGAGCAACACTAAAAGCATCAGGATTTTACAGTCTAAGTGTGATCATGCTGTAGGGTCCAGGACTAGGGTATCTGGGAACAAGTTTATTACACTAAAATTCTACTCATCTGTAGCAGTCTTGGATTAAGATTAAAGACCAGAAATGGAATTCAGAATGGGGCTTGGGAATGGCAATGGTAAGTGAAAGTGAGTTCTCCCTCTATATTGGGATAAGGCCCTTGGTTCATTATAACCCTTGGAGTGCTAATAAATGTTTAACAATCAGCTCTCTGAGTGAAAATTCTGTGATCTGTGCCAGTTACCATTTTTTTGTTGAAATACTTCTGTTGAAATTTAATGCTACCACCATGATGCCACTGAATGTAGAACTGAGATGTTTACAATCAGCTTTGCCAAAATGGTACAAGTCAGTATCAGTATATCATTAAGCACAAATACAGCCAGTTAATCCTAGGTATAAGATACTTACTTGTCCAGGTGGCACTGAGAACAAGCATCCATGCATCCCCTTTCTTGTTGTTTCCTTCCAACTGGGCTGTGGATATGGTTTCTACTTCTACTTATATGCGCTTAGCTGACTAGAAGGGGAGGCAAGATGAGACAGGTCCTGAAGGAGCAATTAACTATGAATAATTATTCTCAGATTCTTCAGTTAGATTTTTGAGAAGATGAGGAAGTTATTCTCACTAAAAGGCATGTCAGGAAATACACGTAAACATATGCATATACAAAAATAAGGGAAATACTTAATTTTTTAAATCATTAATTATAATTTAGATGTAGAACACTTTTATATTTTAAATATTTTGAATACATCTCTTGCTTTTTAACTTTGTTCATTTTGTCACATACATGACATACATAATTTTATGTAGTCAATTTAACATATATTTATGACATTATTTGCATTCTTAAGAAGCTCTTCCACAGGGGAAAGAAGAGAAAGGGTTGTCAAGGAACAGGTATAAAGGATCTATGGAGAAAGCCAAAAGGGGGAAGGATTGAAGATGGAAGGTGGGGGTGAGTGGGGTGGGGGAAAGTGGTGCCAGAAAAATGGAGACAACTGTACTTGAAGAACAATAAAACAATAAAATAAAATAAAATAAAATAAAATAAAATGCTATTCCATACACAAAGTAAAAAACACAGCAATGGAGATAGAGATAGAACAGTAGAAATAGACAGAAAGTGATACAGATAATGATTAGACAGTAATAGTGAAAAGAGACAGCAATAGGAGAGTGAGAAAGGGAGAGAGGAAAATGTTTACTTCATTTGGAGTTCATTCTGAGGACTTGGGTGATTAAAGATTTCATTTAATTATTCTCAAATATATAAATAATTTTTTCAATACTATATATTAATTGCTGGTCTGTCCTTCCCCCAATCATTTTGAGGAACTACATATTCTATTTCAATTTTAATTAAATTGTTTATGAAAAATAGATTTATTGAAGAAGATACAAGGTACAAGAAACATTGGACATAAGACAATGACACCTTAGTCCCCTTCAAAGTAGGCACCTTGGGACCTCACACAGTTCTCCCAATCACCATCAGCTGCCCCGTTGTATTTTCCTGAATCTCTTCAACAGTTTGACATCTCTTTTCTTTCAAAGGTGATTTTAGTTTTGGGAAAAGTCAGAAGTCACAGGGCACCAGATCTGTGCTGTAAGGAGGTTGAGTCATCTGGGTGATTTGATATTTCCCCCAACATGCCTGCATAAGATGCAATGCATGCGTGGGCTCATTGTCATGGTGAAGCTGCCAGTCACCAGTTGCCCGTAGCTGCAGCCTTCTGAATCATTGGAATAATTTCCGCAGAGGAATATTCGAGTTTAACACAAAATTTGATGCAAATTTGTTTCTCTACTTGCTCAATCATTTTGAATGCTATGGCCAAGCAATACACATATTCAATCATTGGTGTCTACTAGTGACTAGTATAGTGAAGTTGTTATCATTCACACATGCCCATTACAGTCCATTCTCCTTTGCTGCCAGGTTGATGTTGCACAAACCATTCTCATTATAATAACAATAGTTGGACTTTTTCTGGACAGACACCCCCCCACACACATGTGTGTGTACATATATGCATATATATGTATGTGTAACTTGAAATATGTTTATTTCTTTGCAAAGATCTATTTTGCCTTTTTAGTCTTTTTTATTCTTTATACTAATATAGTTGTCTCAAATGTTCCCCTTTGCCCATCCCCCAGAGCCTTCCCCCCATTCCCACAGTCTGTCTTCACACCATTGTCCATGTCCATGGGTCATTCATACATGTTCTTTGACTAATCCCTTCATTTTTTTTAAACTAGTCCCCACCGACACCTCCTCTCTTACAGCTGTCAGCCTAGTCCACATTTCTGTGCCTCTGATCTGACACCTATATTTTAAATTAAGATACTAAGAGATGACTAAATAAACTGAGAAGAGTGCCTTCATAGAGGGAGAGGCTGCATAATTTTTCATCAGACTCTGAAGCTTGGAGATTCAAAAGTTATATCATCTCAGTAGATGAACTGTATGTAGTTTTTCCCCAGAGACAGATTTAGAAACCAGAATAGTCAGAAGAATAAATCTCCCACCTTGTGGTTTTTACTATGTCTTCAGTGGCTTCATGTATGATAAAACTTTATGACATAAAGCAAAAAATGTTAAGAAAAAGTATCCAAAAGTGTAATGAGAGTAAACCAGATCAGAATACCCAGTATCAAAACTAATGCAGAATACTGTTATAATTGAGGTTTAATATAAATCAAAGAAGTGTAGAAAATAAGAGAAAAAGACAAATCTGAATTTTGTTTATTATTTTTTATTTATTTATTTGTTTACTTATTTTGAAGATAATGTGATTTTTTAATCTATAAAACATAAGAAAGTCAACAGAGGTCTATAAGAATAACATACAAATCTATAATGTTTATACTGTATTATGTACTTGAAATTTGCCGAGAGGACAAGTCCTGTGTATTCTTGCTACAACAAAGAAGAAAAAGAGGAAAATTGTACAGGCATTAATTGGTGGATATGTTGATTGGCCTAGTTTAGGTGAATATTTCATAATGTATACCTAAATTGGGTCATCAGGTTTTACATATTAAATACATACAATTTTTTATTTTGAACTTATACCTAAATAAAGTCAATAATGTTTTATAGCAGCAATAATTAAAGAAAAAATGAAATAGAAAATGACCTCATTCAAAATGGTAAAAAAATTATGTGTGATGGAAATAAATGTAGGAAATGTTCACTGAATATTGTTCATAGTAGTAGTAATAATTGTATTAAAAACAATGTATTAATTTAATATCATCCCACTCAGAATATTAATATTGTATTGTGTTTTACTGGTGATTTTTTTTCAATTTTATTTTCAAATCCTTATTGTGGTAAAAGCTATGTACCATTAAATTTGCCATATTAACATTTTAAAAGAATTTTACTTTAAAAATAACATTTTTCTTATTTTTAATTAAGGTATAAATGATATATAGTATTATAATATTAGTTTCAGGTGTGCAAAATAGTGATTTGATATTTACACATTAAGTATTTTTAAATGCACAATGCAGTAGCATTAATAACATTCACAATGTTGTACAACCATGATCACTATCTAACTGCAAAACTTTCATCACCAAAAAAATAAATTATATACCTATTAAGCAGTAATTCTCATTTCCCTGGTAATCTTCAATCTACTGGATGTTTCTATAAATTTTTATTCTAGGTATTTTATATAATTGGAATCAGACAGTATTCATGCAGGGATTTTGGTGAAATATCACCTCACCCAGGTGACTCAGCGCCCCTGCAGCCCAGACTTCGTACCCTGAGACTTCTGGCTTTTCCCAAAATTAAAATCACCTTTGAAAGGGAAGAGATGTCAGATTGTTGATGAGATTCAGAAAAATAAGATGGTGCAGTGATGGTGATCGGAAGAACTGTGTGAGGTCCCAAGGTGCTTGCTTTAAGGGGACTAAAGTGTCATTTTCCTATGTACACTGTATCTTGTATCTTCAATAAACGTCTCTATTTTTCATATGACATTGCTGGAAACTTTCTGGACAGACCTCGCGCATGCATGAGTGTGTGTGTGTGTGTGTGTGTGTGTGTGTGTGATCTGAAAGAATATGTCAGTTTTTCTTAAACCCCTTCAGAAGTCTACATTTCCATTTTTTGTGCTGTTATGTCTCCCTCGGTCATTGTCCTGTAGGTGGAGATTTAGTGGTCAAGGAGACACACCAGGGCATGAAAAGTCTCTTTCAAAAATTCCAGGACCACAGCTCAGCATATTGCTTTTGGCAGTTAAGTGCGGACAGTGACCTCCTAATCCCTTTCAGCATGTGCACATTTCTGAGCCCTCAACCTGAAAGTGTCCTTAAAATTAAGGCTGCCAATTCAATCATATTTTGTTCTTCTCTTATTTCATGCATTCTAGATACAAAATTGGCATTTTCCTAGTTTCCCATTGCCAATTGTGAGCATAAAAATATCTTAAGGCCACAGAATCAAATATTCTGTCATGCTGTAATACATTTACTCTCTTACTCTCCTTTATTCCTTGAAGAATTTGCCTTTGAGTCATAAATTTATTTACAGCAACTTTTGTCAAAATTTTATGTGACTTCACTATCTATGACAGTAACCCAATTCCAAACATTTTCTGAGGGTTATTTGAAGGAGGGCTAAGTTATTTGGTGGACTGGTTTCTTTGATGTGTTTATTTATAAAAATTATCATTATTATCAAAACCAAAAAATGAATATTTATTAAATGTTGAATATATTATCTGACGTATTTCATTTAATTATCAAAGTAATGACATGTATACTAAAATAATTTCATTTTACCACTTGATAACCAATAGTTAATGTAGAATTTCTTACAGTTAGTGTGCAACAGGCAAACCAGGATTCATAACATCAAAGTTTTTAATCCCTAAAACAATCTTTTTTGCTGAAATTAAGGTGAATTGAACATATTTTTCAAGCCAAGGCAATTATCTAGATCTCCAAAGCTCAAGGAAATAAAATTTTCATTTTTAACACTGACTGTTGGTACTGATTTTTAACTTACCTTTTTGTAAATATATGACCCTTTACATAATACTCATTTTGCTATTCTAAAAAGTTATCTGAATCATATTTTTCTTCCTTAAAATTGTTAATTGATCCACATTATTTGTATAAGCCTGGGTTTCTGTTCAAGCCTGCCCCTTTCCCTGAAAGCTTGAGAAAACAACTTTATCTCCCTGTCCTACAGACCAGTCCTTCACCTATAAAATGCAGATACTGTTAGCTGCATTAATTAGTAGTATTAGGATAAATAAATATAGCACTGAGTATAAATTTCACAGAAAGATATCTAAAGTACTATAGGAAAAATATCTACCAGTACTTTGAATTTTTAAAAATATATGGGTAAAATCCAAATATTTTGAAGATAAATCAAAATGGTGTTTATTTAACCCAGTACCACTATGCACAAATTACTTATATTTTCTGTCTTCTCCCCCACTTCCCAAAAAGGAAAGTGATATAGGAAAGCCCATTCATAACTTTCTTCTTTTCTGGTGCACACATGTATATATATATATACACACATATATATGTGTGTGTGTGTGTGTTATAAAGAAAAGATTTTAAAAAACCTAACCCTCGAAAGCTTATAAATATTCAAAAGAACACCTCAAAGGTTTTATATGCCTTTCTTTAAGTGTAAATAAGGTCAGATTTCACATTCTCATGGGATTGTGCTAGGCCTTGAAGAGAAGAGGTTATAAAAATATTTTCTAGATATGAAGGAATTAAGGCACAGTTTAGAGACAAGTTCATAGATAATTATACTTGGTCAGATTAGAGTCTCTTTAATACAAGAGACTCTTGTATTCTGTGTAAGCATCCTGTTTAATGTTCCATTGACTTTTATTTTTGTGTCCTGGGTATGAAAGTGTTCAATCCTTTAGTCCCCTAGTGAAGTCTTTATTAATATCAGGATGCTCTTTGATGATTTGTGCCTCCATCCCCAACATGTAGAACAGAAGTATTAGTTTTTAAGTTATCTGTGTGGTTTCAGGTGGGTTAATGTAATGTTGGATATTACTTTAATTCAGTATTATTCATTTACTCCATAAATATATACTGTACAGGGTGGGGCAAATAGGTTTTTAGTTGTTTGTATGGAAAATAAAACAAAAATTAACAAATGATAATATAAGCACGAACTGTGTTTCATGTACTTACAACTGTAAACTTACTTTTGTGGTGCCCTGTGTGTCCATCCCATACACTATACTGTATAAGATGTTAGTCATTCAGAAATTATTTGATTTTAAATTTTTTAATTTTAAATTTTTTAATTTTATTGTTCAAGTATCTGCATTTTTTCCCATCACTCCTCCCCCGACCCAGTCCTCCCTCCCTCCCTCCCCTGATTCCACCCCACCTTGGTTTTGTCCATTTGTCCTTTATAGTTGTTTCTGAAATTCCTTCCCACCTTGCCCCCCATAATGGGGAGAAATTATTTGATTTTAGAGCTCACTTTTTAACTTATGAAATACACGCTGAGAAAAATAACTAAAATATGGAGGACTCATTCTATTGGCTCAATGATCAACTGAGAGCATAAGAATGTTTCTATTTCAGCAGAATTTCAACTGTCTATAAAAAAACCTGAGTGACTCACTCACTTCCTAGCTTTATACATGAAAAGTTAATCTGGGTTGAATCTTGAAATACTTTTCTTTTGTCATTTATCTTCATGTATTTTTAGGAATAAATTAAAACACATAATAATAGGATTTCTAGAAGAACTGAGATACCGTTAATTTATTTTTATTGTATTTTTAATTAATTTTAGGGTAGCATTGGTTAACAAGATTATATAGGTTTCAATAGTATAATTCTATGCTACATCTTCTGTATGTTGCATCGTGCGCCCACCACACAAAGTCAAATCATCTTCTGTCACCATGTATTTGACCCCTTATGCCCTTTTATTACTCCCAACCCTTCTTCCCTCTGGTAACAACTATACTGTGTCTATGAGTTTTGGGTTTTTATTCCTTGTTCATTTGTTGCTTTCAGCTTTATATCCCACATATGAATAAAATTATGTGGTACTTAACTTTTTGTTTCTTATTCCACTTAACATGATATTCTCAAGATCCATCCATGTTGTCTCAAATGACAGTATTTAATCTTTTCTTATGACTGAGTAGTATTTTATTGTATATATGTACCACCTCTTCTTTATCCAATCATACATTGAAGACATCCATGTCTTGTCCACTGTGAATAATGTTGCAATGAACATAGGAGTGCATATATTTTTATGAATAAATGAAATAAACATTTTCAATTTGGGGGGATATATATGCAGAATAAGGTTTACTGGGTCACATGGTAATAACTCAATTCTTAATTTTTGATGTATTCTTTATTTTAAAAGCATGTGCTGATGGGGGAGAAAAGCAAAATTACTCGGTCTTTAATCTGTTTGGTCTTCACCCCATAAATAATGGGGTTGAGCATAGGGGGCACCACCACATAGAGATTGGCAACTAGAATGTGAATATGGTGAGAGATGGTTTTACCCCCAAAGCGATGGACAAAAAAAGAAAAGAAGGCTGGAGCATAGAACATAAGTATGACGCAAATATGGGAACCACATGTGCTAAGGGCCTTGCCTCTGGCCGCCCAAGAAGGTCTCTGAAACACTGTGAGAAGGATCATTGTGTAGGAAATAATGATGAGCACCACATCCAGTCCTGTAGAGATCAGAGCCACAGTAAGGCCATAAATGATGTTGATGTTGATATTGTCACATGCCAATCTGGCAATGCCCATGTGCTCACAGTAGGAATGGGGAATGATGTTTCTCCCACAATATGTAAGTCGGTATACCAGGAAAATGAATGGAAAGCATATGAGAAAGCTCCTGACCACAGCTGCTATGCCAATTTTTCCAATGGCTGAGGAGGTTAGGATTGTGGTATATCTCAGTGGGTAACAGATGGCCACATAGCGGTCAAATGCCATGGCCAGGAGAATAGCAGATTCTGCCACAAAGATGAAATGTATGAAGAACATCTGTGATATACAGCTACCAAAGGATATATTCACAGAATGGAACCAGAAGATTGCTAGCATCTTGGGGGCTGTTGTGGTGGAAAGCAGGACATCTGCGAAGGCCAGCATGGAAAGGAAGAGATACATGGGCTCATGCAGACTGGTCTGAGTCATGATTAAAAAGATTAGGAAGATATTGCCTATGACAGCCACAATGTATGTGAAACAGATAGGGATGGAGATCCAAGTGTGTGCCTCTTCCAGTCCTGGGACTCCTATCAGGACATACCATATATCCTGGGGATTAGTGTGATTGTAAAAAGAAGGCCCCATCTGTGGCTGCATACTCCAGACCTAGTACCTTCAATGAAAGACCACAGGGCTGACTGAGGATACAGGAACATCACCTTAGGCTGAATGATATCTGATCAGATATTTTCCCCAATATATTCTTCCCTATAAAAGAATAATGAGATGGATTAACTCACCTAAAAGTCCACTCTGACTTCTTCCATGGAAGAATTAAATATTGTATCCTGAAAAAAATTAACATTTCATAAATTCTTAATATGTGTTATAATACTCTATATTAATATTATCTTCACAATAGCCTATTGAAAATACATTTAAAATAATGTGTGACATAGATACTGTTATAATTCCTATGTATGACAAAAAGGATAGGTCCCATAGACCTTCATTTAGCCATTTGCTGGTCACCGTGGACTTGAAGTCAGGCAGGGTAAATTTGAAAGCTATGATCTTAATGACCATCCAATACTAGCTATAAAAATAAAACTAGATGTAAAAATGTCATCAAAAATTTTACTGATCACATTGCTGAGTAAAACAGAAAGATGTGAAATTGGATTATACTGCTTAGGGAAGAGGGAGGGACTAGGTCTTGACAAAATATATTTCAAGCAATATTTTACATATGCCTTCTTCAACATTGGTTGATTGCTGACTTGATGCTGAGCCCTGTGCTAGTAGACGTTGAGGACACACAGGTGAAATAAATTCATCCCTGCCTACCAATCCCTTAAAATTATGGGATTAAGATTAAAAACTTTTTACTGCCAAACCGAGTTGGGTTCGTAAACGGATATGCTTAGCATGTGGTGAAGGAAATCATTCTGATCCACTTGGGTCACTGATGGAAAAGGAGACAATACACTTTGTATCTCTGAAGACCATCACAGTGGCAAATAACTTAATATTTTCATATTATAAAGCAGGGGTCCATAGTTCTTCAATAAAAGGGAGGGAAGGTACTTTATTGATTACTAGTTTCTATAGTTCTCAAAGAATATAGATAGAAGTAAGAGTTGCTGGGTGAAAAGTCAAGCTAGGAGACCTAATATTAGGGTAGGCTGTATGTATCTGTGTATGTATTTGTGTATGTACATAAACACATAGATATAAACACAGGTAGAGACATAGATACAAAACAAACAGTTGACAAGTGACTCCCATCCTCTCACAGTCCGTGCTCTCAATAAGAGCTAGCTAAATTCCTCATTTTCGAAGGTGGTATACAGGCTTCAGGAATGGCTACCTCTTCATCTCTATTCTACTGCAGTTCAGTGTAGCAATCATTGTACAGTATTGTTTTATTATCTTTACTTTTATTTTTATTAAGCTTTCAATATCTTAATCCCTCATTTTATATGATTGAAATGTTTGGACTCCATTTTTTGAGTTGTGAGTTAGAATACATGATACTCAAATGGTTTGCCCATTATGCTTTTATGTTGGGATGTAATTATTTTAAAATAACTTAATAACATGTTGATATGCATAAGTCTAGGGATCTACTTTCATTACATAGATTGACTGTTTAACCACTTAACATATAGCTAAAATTCATTGTTTAAAAATGTTAATGGACTTTTGATGCTTTGGGGAGAGTAAAGATAATTTTGGAGCATACCCATACCAATCTGACAGAGTCACGTATGTGACTGTAGTGCAGCTATGCAGGTGAGGCTTACAGTGAGTTAGGCTTCGTAAGGACATTAAGAAGGGAGAAGGAAGAGTCTAAGTGATGGAAAGAAATAGAGAAATGGAGATGAGAGGAAGGAAAATAAGTTTTGCCAGTTTTCTTTAAATTCTATGCATGATCTGAGATATCAGGTATCTGTTTTGTTTTATTAGGTGTTTTTTTTTTTTTGACTGTAGTATAATCACTTGTAGTTATCTAACTTATAGGTCTGGATTTCTTTGTGGCATTATTTTATAATATTACTGATGGAATATTCTGACTGAATCATTAATATATGAATGGGGCAATGTGTGGTAATACAGATAGTGTGATTCTAGGGCTACATAGAATTGAATTCAAATACTGTAGAAGTTACATTCTCGATTTTAGGCTACGTGCCTCTACACAGAGATTGAACTGGTTCAAGGTATCCATAAGGGCCGTGACTTATTTTCTTATACCGAGCACATGGTCCCAACTGATCATTTTTACCCCAAAACAATCATTTTACTCTTATAAGGTACAAACAGTTTAACATAGTGATGGATGCTTGGGCTTAGAAGTAGAGTGTTCTTGCCCCATTACTAATGAAACACCTTTGTTACATAAAGAGGGAGTTAAAAATCTCTGAGTTTCATCTTCTTCATATGCACCTAGCACAACACCTGATATATAATGAATATTCAGTAAATTTTATGGGAAAAATCATGCATATATATGTATATGTGTGTCTGGAATATAAGTGTAATCTTTAACAAACTTTTAAAATAACAGCCTTTTTTTCACTACTGGAATATAAGTTCAATGCATCTAAGCACAACATTCAGATCTGCATGTCAAAGAAAAACAGCCACTGCATTAACATATTCTAAAAGGAAAAATGCATACATTTGTGCTCTTTGCAGAGGACCCATTTAATAAGAGAGTACAAAGAGATACTACAATTGCAGGTCAAATTCAAAGTTAAAGCCATATCCAATACATCATAGATCAAGGTTAAGGAAAATGCAAGATAGTTCAGTTCCAGGAAGAATGAGCAGATTCTGTGCTACAGTTTACTGTGCTATTTTTCCTGGTTTCTTTTCTATATGTCTTCACTGAGCATAACTCAGTTTACTTACCTGTCATTTCTAGGATCCTGAAGGTATTTAATTGGTTGAGTAGAGAAAAAAAATAAAGCAAGATGTCCAAAACATGAATAGGAATCTGGAACTCTATTTATACCTCCTTTTAGGCATCTCTCAGGTCCAACATCTTCAGCCCCTAGAGGATTGAATTTTATTTCCCTTGTGGACAGAGGTGTTTCTGGTCCATAAAGCTATTTCTGGTACATAGCCTGCAGGGAGAGGCACCCTGCTTTCTCTCCCTCTACAACACATTCAGTTGCTCCCCTGGCTCGCAATCTCAGACACCCAAGTTAACACATACAGCTAACTATCTAGATTTCCTTTGCATGTCAGAGATTAGTGGTACTGTAGTAATAATACCTTGTGCCCAATGAGGCATTTTCAATATAAGCTCTCAATGCCACATGTGGAAGAATAATGTGCTTCTTAGAAGACTCCTACAACTGAGTTCTGTCATCTTATTTACTTTGAGATTTTCAAGCTCCTTAGCTTCTCCTTTCTTCCATTGGTCACATACTCAGTTGTAGCTACTAAGTGTTCCCTGCATTTCAAATGTTTTTCATCCAAAAGTATTAAGAGCAAAAATTACATTTAAATTGAATAGTTTCTCTCTAGTGATTTTGAATTTGAAAAGGGAAAAGCACTTATCTTCCTACCTATCCTTGGAAAACAAATTAATGGAACTGAAGTATAGTGGAGGAAAAGAGACTAAGGAGGAGAGTGAAAAATTAGGTGACAATAAGAAATGGCCTCTGTGTCTGATTTTCTGATGGTGAGCTACCATCAGAAAATCAGGTCAGCTACCGACAGGTCACTAGCATGTCCTGGCATGTCCAGTTGAGAGCTGATTTAATTGCAGAAAGCTGAGGTCAGGATTTCTTGATTAATCTGGGCCTGTTTAAGCATGTGTAAGGTGGAACTGTTTAAAAGAACATTGACAGTATGAACAGTTTGAATTGATTTAATGAGGGCAATGGTTGCCATGGCAGCAGTAGCTGCAACAACTATAGCAGAAACAATAAATGCAATTAAGGTGCCAACAAACTGTTGGACTCTTAAGGAGGCCAGCACATTGTTAAGCGTCTACTATGCCATTGGGATCTTCCTATTCTCTGGTTACATTAACTGGCACCCATACTTGAGTTTGTCTTTCTAACTATATACACCATAGTGAAGCTAACTGAGTAATATTGAGATGAGTAAAACAGCTGACATACATGGAGCCTGCAGGGACAGGCAGAGAATAAATTTTTGCTGATTATTGTAAAAGACTTGAAGCTGTCCCTGGAGTTGTTAAAAACAAGTAAGGGTGAGAGATACAAACCATGGCCCAATCCTGCTTTGGAGGGCCATCCTGGTATAGGACATTTAAATTTTTTTTTATACAGGCATTTTCTAGCAATAAAGGCAAGCCCATTTCCAAAAGTTGTAATGCCAAGGGCTAGTGTAGTTGGAAGAAACAATTCTGATACCCGGTGCCCTGGTACCGGGCCTCTCCACCACATATTAGTATATTGGAATTTGAGGCAGAGCCAGTACCTTCCAATTAGCTCCCCAGTTCTCTGCTACAAAAGGACTTTTGGGGAGAAAAGCAATGGTGGCATTTGGTCCTCTGCACAAAGACAAAGAGACTGAATTCTTTATGGCTACTGTCTAAAGTACAAGGAGGAACTGTAAGGGGATTGTGAGTATGATAAATCCCCTCCTGGGTACATAGGCCAACCGTAGTTACCATGGAAAACTAATACTAATTACTGTATTGCGCTTTTGCTTGCAGCACAAAGTTGCTCTTTTAAGGAAAGCACAAAGTAAGTGTCAGTAAGAACAGAAAAATAAACTGGTAAAATACTTAGCAACATAGATTGTATTTTTTGGCACGGGCATCCAGTGCTTGTTTTTCTTCTAATGGGCTATGTGGTTTGCTAGCTAATCAGTTTTTCATCTCCAGGTAGTGGAGCTTGATGTCCTTGTTTTGTTCATGATAAGGCTTCACCCTTCTAACTGGAAGCCAGACAGGACCTGTAGGGATGGAAACAATGTATAATTATTAAGGTAATTCCCACGTTAAGAGGGTCTACAGGGCCTTGCCAAGAGTCATCTTCCAGCAGATCTCTATATAAACCTGAGGATAACAAGACTTTGGCTCTTCTTCCGAAAATGTTTTCATTTAGAGTACAGAGGTGATTCATCACAATTTAGAAAATTATAGGTAAACATAGCTAACATAATCAAATATTCGGGGGTTGACTTGTGACAGGACAGAGCTGAGCAGTAGCCATTCTTGGGTAGGAGCTGACCAGCAGCCATTCCCAGACAGCAACCTGTTCCCAGATAAGCAGTTGGTCTCAAGGTCGTATGTACACTACCCCCGTTTTAGCAATTGCACTCCTTCCCCTCCTCCTTCTGCCTGTGTAACAAGCATAGAAGAAGCCTCTAGCTTAAGCTCATTTCCCAGAATTTGGATTTTTATCTCCTCTGGGTCCGCATGTGTGAATAAACCCCACTTTGTAAACTCCCAGGCCGTCTGAGTCGTCTTTTCCGTAACAGACTCTTGACTCCCCCTTTTTTGTTTTTTTAAGAAGATTTAAAGGTATGATGTGCCCGTTCAACAATTGCCTAGCCAGTTGATTATAAGGTATTCCTGTTTTATGTTGGATATTCCAACGCTGAAGGAAAGCTTGAGTAGAATAGGCAAGATATCCTGCGGCATTATCAGTTTTAACCTTGCTGAGGCCAACCTAAATACTAAAGGCTTCAAACCAAAGGGCTTATGTATTTTTAGCAGATTCTCCTGTTAAAGTAGATGCATGTGGGGCACCAGAGTAATGTATATGAATTTTCTAAAGGGAGAGTAATGAGTGACATCTGTTTGCCAAATCAGTTGAGAACTTAGTCCTCAAGGGTTAACTCCCATGAATGGAGGTGCCTCAGTAAGGGATTGACAGTCAGGGCATACCTTAATAATTTGCTTAGCTTGGGAGTGATAAAGAATAGTCCTTTAACTTTTTCTATTACTTTTCCTGTTTAGGGCCCAGGAGGTCTGATTCTCGCCCTCCTGGGCCTCCTGGAGGGCTCCTCTTGATTTTTAGCCCTTAACACTTGGCTTTCCAGTTTGCAACAGGTAGGGGGCAGTGTGAATGAGGTTTGGTTCTAAATGGCTGCTGAAAAACAGTCTTAGTTTCAAAAGTGTTATTTGTTTCTCTGCTTGGAAAGACAGGTCCCCTGCTGTTTTTGCAAGCTGCAGTGAGTTTGAGCAGCCAGTTAACTACCCTATTGTTCCTAAGACCTGGTAGTTCCTGGGTTCAGAGTTTGTAAGGAAAATGGGGAGGATGGTGGGGGGATTCTGCCTCAAATATGTTTTAGACAAAAGGTGGTTACGTGCCAAGGACCTTTCGTGACTCGACTGACTAGCCCTTCCCTCTGGGAAATAGTTCTTCCCCAAGGAAACGATCAGTGTTTACAGGTATTGAGTTAAAAAATGATACTTATTCTTCTGTGGAGAAAGGCTAGTTTCTCCCCAGAGACAGTACACTATATTTTATTTTTACAGTAAAAGGTCACAGCTGCAGCATAAACAAGGATGGTTCTTAATATTTTTTAACATGTCACACCCCGATCCCAGCATACTTTAGATTAACAAATTTATGAACACATTCATAACTTTTAGAAACAGTTTTTTCTCTACTGGTAAATACATTTACTTTTTTTTTTCTATTCTTGGTGATTACTTCATTCCTGGAATGTGCTCAAGGTGAGCTGTCTCGTTATCTAGTGCCCTTGACAACTTTAGGGAGGCAGGAGTAGGAAGAGGGAGGATGCTAAGCTTGGCATAGCTTGTTCCCAGGACCAAAGCAGTCTCTGGGCCTTCAGAAAGAGGATTCAGCTAGGTTAAAAGACACATTTTCTCATTGTTTTTCTTCCTGCATTTTTTACTGTCTGAGGGAAGTGAGATCTTTTTTCTTTATAAATAATCAATTTAAGTTCTTTCTGATGTAACAACATTAGAGATCTCATTCCATTTACCAAACATTTTGAGACTGAGAGGTTACATTTAAAACAGAAACAAAAACAAAATTCGGGCAAACCAGTGCTTTCAATTAAACCCTCTAAAGGATAGAATGAGACACTAGCCTTTATCTCACACCACCTGGTGCTATTTCAACTTCTGCCCAACTTGTTCTAAATAACTAAGTCTAAACATTCTTATCAGGGAGACATTTAGCATCCTTAAAAAGCTGCTGAATTAACATAAAACATTGCTCTTGTTCTTTAGAGAGCCCGTTCCCCACAGTTGAGGATTTGCAGAAGCTTTAAAAAAATTTTTTTTAATAGAATCTTGTTCTAAAATTCTTCCTGCTTCAAGCACAGCAATTACAAAACCAGTTTCACTCACTCCATCTACACCTTGAATCCTACTTGTTTTAGTGAAAAGAATGTAGTGGGTCATAATATACTGATGGTGAAAACCTTCAGGGAGGGCTTCCTGGTATCCAGGGTACCCTAACCCCACTTATGGTTTCAGGTTTTCCCCTCACACATTTAATATTGTGAGGAGGGCTCAAAGTGCCAGGTGACCACCTTTATATTGTGCTCCCTGACCCAGCTGAGAGTTAAATTACTGTGATTGGAATTCCCTGTGAGGCCTCTGCCTGTCCAGGGAATTGACCCCAGACACCTCCACAAGGCCCCTACTCAGGTAGGGAAAGCCTGAGATTTCAAGCCACAGGAGGAATGCCTCTTATCTTCAGTGCTTCAGCAAAAAGCTGAGACGCTCATAAATAACCCTGTAACTAACACTGAGTTCTAAAAGCAATCTTCAGAGTCTGGTTGAAACTGAAACACTCATTTACTATCTGCTTTTCTGTTTACGGGCGTGTGGTGGGAAAAGGCAGAATCAAAAGGTCTGTAAAAAGCAGCTTTTAAAGAAAGAACGTGCAGAGGCATTTGTAAGAAAAAAAAAGCTAATTGAAAGGAAAATTCATTGCTCTCTCTCACAAGACTAAAAACTGATTGGGGGTTGTGCCACAGGGATGGACTTATGAATGTTTTTACAGTGTGGCTCTCGTGTGGACTTTTGCTTGCAGTTGGTCCACGTCCAGTTTATCCTGTCACGGGTGACTTTCAGTGGCGCGTGCCCTTGTGGCTCTTAACTACCCAACCGGTGCCTGAGAAGTGTGGTGATTGCCAGAGAGAGAGTGCAAGGCTTCTGCTTACTAAAGAGAGTGTGGTTGCAAGAAAGGGCAACCTTGGAAAAATACCATTTTTCTCTGAAATACAGCACACCCTATGACCTTACCGAAAAGCACTCAGTGTTGTTGGCTCTTACCGGGGCTGATGCACGTGTTCCAACCAAGTTGGTGTGTTGGCCACAACTGTGGCTCATAGCCTCTGGGTCCCTGTTCCTGGGCACCAGATGTGGCGGACTCCAGCTAGCAGAGTCTACCTGTTGTGCCTAAAGACAAAAACAAATGCACAAGCTACAGCAATCCTATGGAGACAAAGGGGTGGCACAGTCATTCTTTCAAGAGGAGAGTGTCCCAACCCTTGCCTAGACAAGCTTTTATTGTTTTTCTTGGGTCTTACATCAAAGAAGAATTTATTATCTATTACATAGAATATTATTGTATACATTTTAGGTACAATCAAGAAAATGAAAATAACATATGCAGAAGGGAAAGGTGGGAAGCTGATTAGCTCCATCCTTGGGAAAATTCACACAGGCTTTGGAAATTACCTTGAAGATAGACAAAATACATTTACTGTTTCAGACCAGGGTGATGGAGTTTTAGCAAGAGCAAACCATAACAGTCTGCATGCATTTTCTAGGCCTGATTCCCATGGGAAAACTCGGTTTGAAGGTCTGGCTCCTGCCCAACACCTCGATTCTGTAGGTTTTCCATACAGAGCTGAGTCACATTTGCCAGACCTAAACAAACTGGTCCCCTATACATCAGGTTTTGTCATTGCTTTAGGTCAGACTTGTGCAACCGAAGTTTCAGTTTTCAAAGTTCTATGCATTTCAAAAGAATGAATAAGGGACTGTGGCTGTGTAACTAAAATAATGGTAGAAACTTCTTGGAGCATGACTTTCTTTACTGTAAACTGAGGATGTTGAACTGGTTGGGGTTTTTTCTTTTAACATGTGTTAACATTTAAGTTTCTCTAAGCTGACCCTACATAGCTGTTTTATGGGCAAGAGAGATTCCTGAATGCTAGCACATAAGCCAAAAAGTGGGAGATAGAAAGTCTAATGAAAGCTGTTATCTTACTAGAAGGTCTAAATAGGGAAAGACCAGTAAGGCAGCCTCTGTGCTCCATCTAGCTCATCCCACCCTTCCTCTCTCTGAACCCCTGAAAACAACCGAACTTCACACTATTGTTACAGGGTGCAGCCAAGAGGGGGGGCCCCAAATGGGCATTTGAAATGCGGTCCAGAACTTAAGGTGTCCAGGAGATTTTGGGATGTCTCCATCCCCCCCCAGGGTGTGGGTTGGGGGAAGGGACAAATGGAGCAGGGCCACTGAGAGCTGTTTAGCGTAGCAACAGCCTTGCAGCTAAGCTCTGGCATGGTAGTTTGGCATATCTATAACCTTTGACTGGTTGCATAGATATGTTAAGTAGCTGTGATCAGCTCTAAGCCAGGGGAATGGAAGTAACTTCCCCACCCAGATGTAACTGTGGGGGCGGGTCCCCTGAGTTACAGCGCCTGTGTGGGAGCTCAGAGAGGATTGGCTCCAGGACATGGGGCCACACCTGCCCAGACTCATGAGGGCAGCCCAGTAAAGCTGGAGGATACGAGTTCTGGCATGTGAAGCCGAGTGTGGGAGGAGTCGGAAGTGAGGCTGCAGAGGAAGATTGGCCACAGGGATTTAAACCCAGATTTGGCAGCCATTGAGGAGGAGAGCCTGCGCAGCCCTGAGGAGGAGAGCCATGCACAGCCCTGAGAAGAAGAGCCATGCCCAGCCTGAGAGGAGAGCCATGCGCAGCCCTGAGAAGAAGAGCCATGTGCAGCCATTGGGGGAGAACCACTCGGACTTGATGGAGTGGAGACTCCTGCGGCCCTGAGAGAGGGGGAACCACGTGGCCTGGCAGAGTGGGGACCCCCACAGCTTTAGAAGGGGGAACCACCACCTGGTTTTAGCAGAGATCCTGGCGACTCAGCTGAGGGTGCCGGGAACCCAGGGAGGTCTCCCAGTCGAGATGGAGTACTACTGGGAATAACCAGAGGACTGCCTGAGCCATGGACTTCTATTTCCTTTCCTGAGATATGGTACTCTGGACTGGGCAAAGGGGAAGGAAGGAAGGACTGTGTCTGTTTGTGGGTGTTTTAAGGGACTTTGGGATTTTGGTGAAGACATTAGGTCACTACTTTAAGTTAGTATAGCATTAAAAAAAATTTCCTCTCCTTTTCATGAACCTCTGGCATTGAGAGACATCTTTCCTCTGGCGGCGGACATAACGGACCTGGGGCCTTCCTTCAATAATAGTATATCATCCCAGTCCCCCCTTGTTGTGTTCTGTAACACTATTTTTATAATCTTGCTTTTTCTTGAATGACATATAGTTAAAATCATGTAATAGATATAGCCATTTCAGGATGACTCCTTTCACTTAGCAATATGAATTTAAGGTTCTTCCATGTTTTTTCACTACTTGATATCTGTCTTAATCAAAAATATTACATTTTATGAATGCAATTTATAAATAATTCATTTTAGTTGCTTCAAGTTTTTGCAATTATAAGTAAAGTTTCTATAAATATTCATGTGCATAGCTTTGAGTGAACATAAGTTTTCAGCTCATTTGAGTAAAATATCTAGGAGTGCATGCAGTTTGTTGGAGTACATGGCAGGGCTATGTTTGGTTTCTTAATAAAATGCAACACTCTTTTCCAGAGTGTCTATACTATTTTGCATTCCCACCACCAATGAATAAGCATCCTTATTGCTCCACATCCTCACCAGCATTTGCTGTTGCCAGTGTTTTAAGTTTTTAGCTATTCTAACAGGTGTGTAGTAATATCTCATTACTGTTTTTAGTTTCCAGTTTCTTAATGACAAATGATGTTGAGCATATTTCACATGATTGTTGCTATTTGTATATCTTCTGTGGTGATTTGTCTGTTCGGATCTTTTGTCCATTTTCTCAAATGAGTTGTTTATTTTTTTATTGTTGAGTTTTAAAAGTTTTCTGTTGTTGGGAACCACCCTGCCTGGTATCAGAAGCTGTAACCCCCGCCTAGGCTAAGGCTAAGTGAACACCCTTGGAACTGTAAGCCAGCAACGAGACAAGCTTATCTCCCTGACACGAGCACCGCTTCTGCTCCTTCATACCTCACCCTGCCTGGACCCCAATACTTGGTCAGTCAATGATGGGTAAAATTCCCCAAGGGGGGAACGACCTAAGACAGGCATGATCATGTGGGAGGCCCCCAAAAGAAGGATTTGGGGGCTATGGCAAAAAGGGGTGATGGACTCTCGCCCTTTGGCTTTGACAAAGCCTGAGTCCTCCTGCTCTGCAAGAAAATCTCTTAATCTCTTGGCTGTCTTATTCCCTTGCTCCACCTAAGCCCAAAACAATGACAGGGTGGCCCACCCTGTTCTGGAAAGGGCAGATTCCCCAGGTGATCAAGCCTAAGAAAGAACATGTAAATTCCTGTGAAATCTTTGTTTAGAATGCTCTCAGTTGAATGAGAAGGGTCCAAGGAGGAAGTTAGTTTGTTCCTTAAAGTCTTACAGCTCTTTGACCCTGACTCAAAATAGACCCTCAGAGTTCCTTGTTACCTATCGTTTGATCCTTACTTCCTTAAAATGAGTAATGTGCTTTACCTGAATTATTATGCAAAACGAACCCAATAAAAGCCAGTTTGGATGGTAAATTGGCACGCTCCCCACTAGAGGGGGTGGCCTTTTCGTCCCTACTTCTCCATAGAAAGTGGTCTGTCTCTGTGCGTGTTTTTTCTCGCGTTTTGATGAGCCATCCACTGCATTCTGTGATCACTGCTGGCCGGTGACCTATGCATCACTCTGTATGTTTTGGATTGAAGTCTTTTATCAGATAAGCATTTTGCAAATATTTTTGCCAGTCTATAGCTTGTCTTTTTATTCTTTTAACTTACTATAAAATTCTATAAATGTGTGTGTATATATACACATACACACAATTTTTTTTGGTTACTTGGTGGATATTCTCAATTGGTATTGCGTTGTTCTGGGAAAAGTCTTATTTAATTTTCTGATAAATTCCTAATCCTAATAAATTTCTCACATATTTTTGTCTTCTCTGTCTTTCTAGAACTTTTATTAGTGAAATGTTAGTGTTCTTGGATTGACTCCATGTATTTTTTTCCTTCAGTCCCCATATTTAAACCTTTAGTTATTTTGTTCTACTTTTTAAAATCTATCTATCCCTTGATATGTCTATTTTTCTTTAATTTCTCATATTGTTTTTTACTTTCAAATAATCTTTGTGTTATCTATTTGCTTCTTGTTAATAGTATCCTCTTCCTGTATCAAGGAACCAATATGACTGGGTATTTTATTAAGAGTATCTTTACGGGCTTATTTTTTTAAGTTTTCTTTTCTGTTTTAAATAAATTCTGCTCCATTAAGTTAATTTTTTAAAAATTCATTTTGAATATGTTATTTTTGCTTTGGTTGATTTAATCACATTCCTGGACATTGTTGGCTATCCATCCATATGTCATGGTGAAGTATCAAGAATTTAGTGGAGATTTCTGTGGACATGATGGGATTTGTTCTTTGGTCATTTACTTTGTAGGCTGATTAAGAAGGAGCCTAATTCAGTGAGTGAATATTCAAGGTCCAGTATTTGTTTGTCTCTTCTTTTAAAATAATTTTTATAGAGAATAACCGTGTGACCCTCTAACTGTGCAATATCAGTCTGCTAAGTATTTTATGAGGTAATTGGAAAAATGTTTTTCCATGAGCTTCAACATTATATATATTACTTTCCATAATCCCTCTTTTAAATATATAACACCTTAGTCCTAGCACCCTCTGACCTAATGTCCCTATAGGTGAATCACACTTGTTTCAGTTGCTATGGAAATTATTATTATAATATAGATATATTTTTTGCCAGACTGAAAAGAAGTGGGTTTCAGGCCCTGGCTGGCGAAGCTCAGTGGATTGAGCGCGGACTACAAACCCAAGTGTTGCAGGTTCGATTCCCAGTCAGGGCACATGCCTGGGTTGCAGGCCACGGCCCCCAGCAACCGCACATTGATGTTTCTCTCTTTCTCCCTCCCTTCCCTCTCTAAAAAATAAATAAATAAAATCTTAAAAAAAAAAAAAAGAAAAGAAGTGGGTTTCCGTATACTGTAGTTAGAAATCCTGACACAGATATTCACCTTTTCTACTATTCTCAGTCCCACTCCTGCATTTTTCCAGGATTGCTCTGTGCAGATTATTTTTCTTCTTACTAGTATTCCCTTCTGTAGACATCTAGAATCATTATTTATCTATCTTGCTTTGTCTTTTGTGAATAATATTTGAAATTTCTATATTGATAAAATTTGTTTTCATAAACACCCCTATCATTTCCTTCATAATGTCTCTTTGTGTGCAACTACAACTTTAATGGATTATAGAAAATAGCAGAAATAAAAACACATTTTTAATTTGCCAAGTTTACATATAAACTGAAATTTTAATATTCCTTAAACTTGTATTTTATTATTAAATTAAGCAAAATAATGTGCATAATAATGGTACCAATTGATTAACTGGCACAAAATCAACAAAGTTTATAACCAGAGCTCTGAACAAGAAAGAGAACACTACCAGCATTCCCACAGCTAATATAGATTCTGATTCAATAGGCCTGAATTGGAGGTCAAGATTCTGCATTTCTTTAAGTTACCTGATGGTTCTGAGGACACAGGACTGGAAGTCACACTTTTAGTATAAAAACTTTAGAATACTAATTACCACTGCAAAGGAGTTCTTGGCTATCTTTTCTTTTCTTTCTTTCTTTTTGTAATTTCCAATAGAGCCATTCTAGAAAATGTATGTATTTTGGTCTTTATTCATTAGCCTAGCATATTCTCCTTTTTTCAGATAGTGGCCATAAATATCCTAAGGAAAAAAGACAGTTTCTGGTAGGAAATCTTCTGAGTCAATTTAATAATAAAGTTTTGATAAACCTAGAAAAATTAGGCAGTATAGTGCATAATGAGCATCTGCTTGTAAATTTATTATGAGCAAATTGTTTTACTAAAAGCTTGTTTCCTCACTTCCAAAAATCAGCCATCTTCCCTCTTCTGGACCATAGCTTTTTGATGTGAGAGTAAATCCAACCACGTCAAGACTTTTTGATTTTCTGCACTCTACCCTGTCACCTACCCCAACCAATATCCTTTAGCTTTCTCCTTATTAGTTGCAATTTCATATAAAAGAGCAGTGTACAATGGCATGACAGCTTACCTAAAACAAAAACAAAAAGAGGAAAATGTGAGTTTCCCTAAACTTACTGTGTTACTTTAGTAGTGTTTCCTACCCAAACTGGACAGTAGCCTTACAGGTGTCCTAAGTCTGGACAACTCTTGCAAGGTTACTGCATCTCACTGGCTCTTCGGGCAACTAGTTTGATAATAGTACCAGGACTTAATTCATGGATCACATGTTTCTTATTTCATAAAATTGGCTTTTTGTAATCTATGGAAGAATGTCTCTACCAGTTTTCTCATAAGGCTGCAAAGTACCTGATGATGCTTTTAACATCTGTGATAAGTCCATCTATTCTCACTGTCAGGACCTGAGCTGAAGATTCTGAAATGTTTCTCCTCCCTAAGAAGAGGTATAGTTATTTTATAAGTTAGTTTCCCAAGATAGAAGCCTTTAGTAAACAATAATCAAAAGTAAAAACTTTCTAAACCTCTTCCCTTTTGTGTAAACCCAGGAATCAAAAGAAATTCACTTCCATCAGCTTTCTTTCCTCATCTTCCTTCCTTTGGCTGACCTCCCCCTTTTGGTAATGAATTTCAAAAATTCCTAAATTCTTATGTTCTTTATACATTTTGTAATCATAGTACAGTCATATAGTTCTTAATTAAACTGTGATTTCTGAGAATACACTAGATAGTTTTACACCTATTTTATAGCCATTTTTGCAAGTACGTTAGTTTTACAGTTTGCCATAATCTGAGAAACAAATACCATAGTAAAAAAGTCTCTAAGAACATTCCTACTCACCATATTAAAATGACTCTCAGACCAACCATTCAGGATTGTTGGATATATAACTATATTCTTTTAAGTTGGTGCTTCCATTATGCCTGGTGGGTGGAAAATATATTCTGCTATTGCTGAGACCCTTGCTTCCCCAAGATCAAGTCAGTTCTGAGGACAAGTGATTACAGGATCAAGGCACCTTAGGGAACTTGTCTGGCCATTGAGCAACATACACTCAAAGATTATCTGTGAGATACCTACATTACTTCTATAGGTTCAACAGTTCATTGATGCTTTCATTCTAAAAATGGGCCATAGAAATCTTGTCAAACTGGCTGGGTTTCAGTCTGCCAATATGGACCATGCTGACATTCATGTCATTAGGTCACTTAGTACAATACCTGACATTCATATTAAGCTAATTTTTACAGTTATTTTGGTTATGTAGCAAGATGATAAATCACATTGAATTAGCAATTAGAACACTTATTTTTCATCCTCACTTTAGATACTACCTTATACTCTTCACTTCTGGTAGCTTTGGCAGAAAGTAGACTAGCTTCTCATTGACATCAGGAAACTTGCTCTCCTCTTCTAATTAAGCTCCTATTCTAACCCAGGAGTCCTAATCTATTATCCTGTGGACAATCTTACACTTTTTTTCTCTTTGGCCAAAGTACTTTATTCTGTCCAGGACCTATTCCGCACACATTGAGGCTTAAGGTATTGGAAACTAAGACATTGTTTCTGTTTTGTAGACAGAATCAACAAACAGACTACTTAATTGAATGAAGTACAGAAAAAGAGAAAGGGGCACAAAATACATTATTTTATTTATTTATTTTATTTTTTTAGTATATTAACTGCTGACCCTTTCCACTTTATGTCTTTATGAGATCCAAGAAGATTGAACCCATTATTTTATATTTATCCCTACAGACACTTGACAGACTCTTTTTTTTTTTAATTCCATGTCAGTCATAAGCATACAGTTTCATCTGTTCAGGACATTTCTGTGCTTGGATTTAAAAACAAAAGATTCAGAGCAAAATTCACTTCCAGCTAAATGACAGTGGGACCCACATATAAAATATAATAAATAGTAAGGCTTTCAATTAAAGTAGACATGGGAAAAGTTGAATCCCAAAGTCATGTATGTTCTTTTAAATGTCCTATACCTGCACTGCCCATGCAGTGGTCTTTTAAATGTAAGTTAACTATAGTTAATCAGAATTAAAAAGGAGTTGCCCATTGTACTATGTACATTCAAATGCTCAGTAAGCCATATGTAACTATTGTCTTATATTGGTATATTTAGTCTATATAATAGGATATTTCCATCATTTTGGAAAATTTTATTAGACAGTTCTGGTTCATATACTTTCATAATATTCCTGTGAGTTTGCTATTTTTCTCATTTTAAAGATTAATTAATGGAATCTCATCAAATTAAAAAAGCTGCGATTTATCCACTTTCAAAATGAAAAGATCTATGTTGAATTTAGCTTTGTTTTACTACAAGGAAAATACCTGAAAATCTATTTTGGGCATTCAGCTACTTTTATACTTACTTGAATATAATTATACTTATGGAATAACCTGCATATGTTTTGTTTTGTACAAATCAGCAGTTCATAGGGTTTGTGAAATATTTCAGATGGAGTTGCCCACCTCCAGCTCTAGAACAATTCATTTTTAGGGCATACATTAAAATGGAATTTATTTGTAGTTGATTCTCTGACTATATTTAAAGTGTGTTTTAAAATCAAGAATCATGGGCTCAGGACTAAACCTTTAATTTTAGTAAAATTTATTTTTTAATTTTACATAGTATTGATGTCGTCTCTTTATTTTTAAAAGAACTGAGTATCTCAATATAATTTTAAGGTAAAAAATCTGAACATTCTACTACGAATCTGTTGGGTCTTGACACTATAGATGATGGGATTCATCAAGGGTGGAAAAAGAATGTAGATGTTGCCCATGAGGACATGGACAATGGGGGAGAGATGTTTGCCAAAACGGTGCACCATTGTTAAGCTAATGATAGGGATGTAGAACACGAGAACAGCACAGATGTGGGAAATGCAGGTTTGAAATGACTTACGTCTCTCCTCCTGAGAAGCAATTGCCAGGACTGATTTAAGAATAAGAACATAGGAGAAAAGGATAAGAACAACATCCAACAATAGTGTGCAAATGACCAGCATCAGGGCATAGTAGCTATTGAATTGGATGTCTAACAGGCTAGACCGGAGAAGTCCTGGTGCAGGCAGAAAGAATGAGAAAGGATATGAGGACGGCAATAATTCAAGAACTTTAGGCGAATGATGACCGGAGGTATGAGTATGTACTCCTACATAAAATTGCCACACCAATTTAATGATTTTGTTATTAGTTAGAATGAAGGAGTAGTGTAATGGGTGGCAAATGGCAATGTACCGATCAAAAGCCATAGCGAGGAGGACAGAGGACTCCATGAAGGACAGACCATGAATGAAATAGGACTGGGCAATGCAAGCATCCAGGCTGACTTCCTGACTTAGTCCCCACAGGATACCCAGCACCGTGTGCGCTGTGGACAGACCCATGCACAGGTCAGTGAGGGCCAGCATGGCCAGGAAGTAAAACATGGGCTGATGCAGGCTTGGCTCAGTCCAGATCACGTACAGCACCATGCAGTTGCCCAGAAGCACCATGGTATAGATGGTGGAGAAGGGAATGGAGATCCAGGAATATTGCTGCTCCAGGCCAGAAAATCCAGTAAGAAGGAAGGAGGAGGAATTCATGCTAGGGCTTACTGAAGCAGTCACTCTGGGACTAAAATGCATCTTCCAGCCACCAACAGCTTCAGCATATTTGAAAGGAAATGCTCCAATTTCAGATGAGTTAGATGGAGTTTTGAGGCAAATAGCATTATACTAAAAGTTTACTAACCTTACAAAATATAACCAAGCAACTCTGTTCTTCAGAGGCATATTATCTACTGTGTGGAAGAGAATGTTTTTTTCCTGATATCATGTAAGAGCCATTATTCATCCACTGGCAGAGCTGTGTATAGAAGCCACATGTATTGAATAACAACAAATAGACTGAAGTAGAAAGCTAATTTGCAGAAGAGATATGGTGTCTGGGACCTTTTCCTAAGGACACTGATGTGATGCTGTATCTGTAAAATTAAGAGCTGAGTTTCTCAAAATGTTCTTGTACCCCCCAGTTCATTAAGCACTTAAGAATAATCTTTGAGCTTTAATATTACACTTGCATTTAAAGTAGTTATTCCATACCCATCATTTCTACTCTGTGATGTCTCCAAGTGTACTTTTCCTCCAAAGAGTATTTAGTAAAGATGTTCCTGTTTATATCCCACTCCAGTGACATAGCCAATGACTAGGTTTTCTTCACTGGTGATAGTCAGAGAGGGATATTTATGCACAAGAACTTCGATGAATGATTTCCCATAGGAGCATTGTCCCTCTGAGTTTTTAGACTCATCTGTGTCTTTGTGGAATAGAGACTTAAGCTGAAGACCCACAACTTCAGACATCACCCCAGTGCATACTGTACAACTGTTCATTCATTTTGTTAATGAGTTGAGTATTCATTAAATATACAATTATGAAAGGGACTGAGTAATTGTTTTTCTCTTCCTTAGAATCATCATTCTAAAATCCAGATGGCCAATGTCAAATAGTTGTTTAGAATTTTTAAAAGCCTCATTGCAGCAGAATTGATTGTCTTCTTCTTCATATAGTTTTCCTGCCTTAAGTAAGTTCTGGC
Organism: Phyllostomus discolor; assembly: GCF_004126475.2. Classification (NCBI taxonomy): domain Eukaryota; kingdom Metazoa; phylum Chordata; class Mammalia; order Chiroptera; family Phyllostomidae; genus Phyllostomus; species Phyllostomus discolor. The sequence continues at coordinate 123,795,040 of NC_040908.2, forward strand.
CATAGGAGTCTTCACAAAAGATTTAAAAGCTCTTGTAATATAGACAGGTATTTAAAAGTCCATACTGGCTTTCACATTTGGTTTAATTTAGTTCAGTGTATTAAAATAACTTCAATTTCTGCCCTGGCTGGCGTAGCTCAGTGGATTGAGCATGGGCTGTGAACCAGGCATCACAGGTTCAATTCCCAGTTCAGGGCAAATGCCTAGGTTGCAGGCCATGGCCCCCAGCAACCACAACCACACATTGATGTTCTCTCATTCTCTCTCTCTCCCCCTTCCCTCTCTGAAAATAAATAAATAAAATGTTTAAAAAATAACTTCGATTTCTGGCGTCTTTCTGTGACCTATTCTTAATTTTTGTTTTATTAGTTCACCAAGCACCTCCTCAGGCTGATCTTCTTTTTTTATGGGGAGGGGGCAGTAAGTGCTTGGGCTTGGAGTGTTTTGTTTTAAATTGAAATAAAAATGTAGAAGGTGGCAGCATTGGGAATTGAACCAACTCTACGAAGGATTCAAGTTTTCCTCCTCTTACTACTATTGGTAAAGTTCTTCTTTTCTCACCAAAGGAACCTCTTTGAGGCTTACTTTCTTTTTGTACATGATGCTGATAGCAGTAGTTTTTATCCCATGGGACAACTGTAAGGATTAAGTGATTATAATGCCATAAGTATTTAGACCAGCGATTTTCAACCCTTGTACTGCAAGACTTTTTAAAACATACAATACCTGACTATTTAGTCAAGGGCACTGACGTTTTTTCCCTTAGATTGCCAATTAAAAAAAAAGTTCTTTTAATGTATCTTTTGTCCCTGTCAGCATTAGATACTTAGTTTACTATTTTAATACATTTCCTTCATCAAATAGACTTCTTTTGCCTTTTAAAGAAAAAATGATCAGCTTTTGAACACTTCATTTATTTTTCAAAATTACCATTTCCCCTCTTTTATGAAATTTTTCTCCTGATGTTGTCTCTGCTTAAGATGTTCTTTTACAAGGGAGAGACTGAGGTTGAAGAAAATTTTCTCAACCTCTGCTTCTTTTTTGTAAAATAATCTTAAATTTTATTCTCTGTATCTCAACCATAACTTATCAGGAAGCCTGTTAACTAAAACACGTTCTCCATATCTTGGTATTATTAATATTATTTTATTTTGGTATTATATTCATACTATACCGATATAATACAAATAATATATACTTGGTATTATATATTATTAATTTTATAACATATTTATCCTAGCCCTGGCTGGCGTAGCTCAGTGGATTGAGCGTGGGCTGGGAACCAAAGTGTCCCAGGTTCGATTCCCAGCCAGGGTACATTCCTGGGTTGCAGGCCAGAACCCCTAGCAACTGCACATTGATGTTTCTCTCTCTCTCTCTCTCCCCCTGCTCCCTCCCTTCCCTCTCTAAAAATAAATAAATAAAAAATCTTTTAAAAAATCTACTTTAAAACAAAACAAAACAAAACAAACATATTTATCCTCATAAAATTTATTCAACTTACAATTTGACATTCATTAGCCTATTATTTGACTAATGTCTCTGTTACACACTGAAGTTTAAGTTCTCAGAAGTGAGGACAGTGACAACTTTTACTCCGCATCGTAGCCTAAATTTGCACCTGTAAGTCCTTACCTCCCCTCTGAGCACAGACTCATACATTCAATTTCCCACTTGATATCTCCATCTGGGTATTTCACCTAAAAATTAAAATGATGACAATAAAATATATGATTTTCCTCAGGAATTTAGTCTTCATTTCCTCCTAATATCATAAAAGGGCTCCATCAATCATACAATTGCTTAAGAAAATTCTTAAGAGTCATTCTTAATTCCTTATTTTTCCTTCTCTCACCTACCTGTTAAATCCTTCATCAAATCTATATTTACAGTCTACAACATACTATGAATCTGCTCATTTTTTCACCTTTAACTCCTGAGGTCAGATCATACCATCATTATCTGCTCTTGATGATTGTATTAATTTAGTAGCTAGTGTTACTGCTTTGTACTTGCCACTAAAAATGTTTTCCTCCCCAGAGAAACCTGACCATTTTTCTACAAACATCTACTAAATTACAATAAGTTCCTTGCTAAAAAAAAATCTCTGATGGATTCTTATTGTTTTTTAAAATGAAATATAAATTATTTATCACGGTCAAAATCTTTATATGACCTGGCCCATCTAGCTTCATCTACATTGTAGACCACTGTTGCCTTCACTCCCTAGTCTCTAGGTATCTTGCTTTTCCTCAAAACAAATTAAAAGCATTCCTGCTTTAGGATCTTTGTCCTTCATCTTCTCTCTGCTTACAATTATCTATTCCCAGTATTTGCATAAGTGGTCATTTCATCTTTCAGGTTTCAGTTTAATGTTACTTCTTCAGAGGGACTTTTGTGACCCCAACACCATTTTTTTTTCTCCCATTCTTTCAGATAAGTTACTCTCATGGGAATACTTTGATTTGCATTTATACCACTTTATGCTGATTATCCATTAGATTATTGAGAGTTCCAAAAGAAGAAGGAACTACACCTGGCTTTTGCTCATTGACATACAAAATGAGGTTTGCATAGAGCAGGTATTTATATAATAATTGATGAATTATGAATTAATCTATTTAAAGTTTGCACAATTACAGAAATACAGTAACAAGATAAATGCAAGTGCATTGTAAAAATGCCATGACACTTAAACACTCATATCTTAAAACACACATCTGATCCTTAAAGCCCACACACTATCAATCTTATATCATCGAATATAAGGTTTATGTAATGTATAAAACAAACATTGTCCTAGAAATCCATGCTGACCTCAGGCACAACACTCAGAATTTAAATATGGCTCCTATCATTCTCAGCCTGACCCAGACATATAGGCAAAGCGCTGTGATTGATGACAAAAAGAATCAAAGGATGTAGGCATATATTAGAAGCACAAACTCTCATTCAGTTTTCTTCAAACCAGCCACAAGTGTTCATGATGCCTCCACAGAGACTATCAGCCTCTTGGCAATAGAAGATCAATGAATATTGGGGAAAAAATTAAGTTATATTTTGAGAGGAAAGATGGGAGTCAGGAGATGATAGTGTTAATGAGACCAATCAATGAAGATTTCAAGAGGAAGGTGTTCAGATATGTCAGCTGCACCATATGCTCCACCTGTACTAATAAAGAGGAAAAAAACCTTCATTTCCCCAAGCATCATGCTGTGTTATGTCACCTCAAAGTCAGTGTGCATAATAATTTTCTGAATTTCTAGCAACCAGAGCAATGTCTACCATGAAACAAATAATTAAACAGATAAGCAGCAGTGAATTTGGTTTTCGGGCAGTGATAGAATTGTCATATTCCCTCTGTGTACTTTGTCTGGAGTCCTAGGATGTTGATTTAGAAAGCACATCTCTGATCAATTAAACAGATTGTGTTTTCAGGGGACCCTTTCTTTATCCCTTCTAATTCAAACTGAGCTACATATCCAGGCATCCAGATTTTTCCTATCCTTAGAAATTATTTCCCATGTGATTACTTGTTGCCTTTTTTAGGTTAGATAAGCTGATGAGCAACACGAAAGGCATCAGGGAAGAGTGTTGGGTCTAAGAGTCAGTGTCTTTATAGTTATATTGAATAGAAAGCATTGCTTTTTCAGGACAGTCCAGATTTTTGCTGTTCTTTGGCATAATTATTTAATGACACCCACACAGGACCTGCTTTGAACAATGAAGTATATCGACACTCTGATAGTTAATTCCTCTAATGCTCTCCCATCTGGCCACCAGCAGGAGGCAGAAGCACTCCATTAATTTTCCTCTTTCTTCAAGGGAGCATGAAGCAGGTTTGTTTTAGACCTGGTTAAGTATAGCTGAGGCCAAACACTTAAAGGTTTTGTCGTGGCTAAAGAGCTGAGAAACTTCTGTAAGACTAGTCCAAAGAACTGTGTGTTCAGAAGTTCTGATATGCTATCACTGGAGACAATTTATTTACCACAAACCTACAGTAGGCATAAAATCTCATGAAGGGTTATGGTTATTAATTTTATAAATGAGTTCTTTACTATATATTAGTTTACTTTTATATTTTTATTATATATGTATTTTTGTATATCTATAAATAATACTGCCGTTGTGATTGAAATAATGAAACATTCTTACCCATGATTTAGAAGCATGATCAATATTATAATACATAGTGCATCTGTTTAGATGTTCCCCTCTGGGTATTGAATGCTTTTCTGTAGTATTTGTATGATTTGGTTAAACTATTACATAAATAATCTCTCTCAAGGGAATTTGCCTGTTCTAAGAAAATGTGAGACAACTTAAAAATATATCAGATACAATAAAATGACAAACACTGAATGAAAAATGAAAAGCAAGCAGAAATTTGGGAAGAAAGTGACAACTAAATCTCTCTTTAATTATACTAAAATTGTACATTTAAATTTTTTAGTATAAATGCTTAGAATGTTATTCATATTTAAAATCGTCCCCTGAAAACTACAGACCAGGCCAATGCTATCTAAATCAGTCCTCTCATTTTCAAGACAAAGATATGTGTAGGATTTTCTGAGAAATGAGCTATAAAACCCAGACTGTTAAACCTCAGGTTTACATTGTTTTCCAAGGCCTTTTCTGGCTTCACTTAAGCCATCTATAATTCCCTCATTCTCTGATGCTCACATAATGAAGAAGAATAGCTTTGCCAGGAATTTAAAAAATAAGGTCATCAAGAAACACATAAAGGGTCCATGGACAAAGCCACGGGGGGGTAGGATTGAGGGTAAGAGGTAGAGGCAGGTGGGGCAGGGGAGAGTGGTGGGTGGAAAATGGAGACAACTGTACTTAAACAATAACTAAAAACTAAAAATCATTATAATAATTAAAAGTGTAAAAATACATCATATCAAACAAGATGCATTGGGAATTTCTAATACTCTAAATAAAATGGACATAGAAGGAACTTAATTAAATACAATGAAGAATGTTTATAAATCTTAAGACTCTATTAGAGACTATCAGTAATAAAACATGTAAGCTGATAGCCATAGGTAAAATCAAAGGTTCCTTATACCTTCAGTTACCAGTTATATCAAAGTAGAAAAAATTCCATTTGTATAAACAAAATATATAAAATCCTTGGTGATATATTTAATAAGAAAAATGGTTAAAAAAATGTCTTTAGAAAGAGGCCATATGTTCTAGGCTCTGTCTTTCCCTTCTGTAGCTATTTTTGTTACTTTTTTATTTCCTCCCTCTTCTCCACAGAGTTAAGACTATCTATGTAGACTTAGGTGCCAAAGCTGACTAGGTGGTAAAATTTCAAACCTACTTAATTAAAGCCAATTAAGAATGTGTTAATACCTAGGTCTGTAAGCATTCCTTGAAATCCAGAAAAATAATCGGACTTTTTCCATTGTTTAATTTTGTTTTTATATATTTAAATTATAAAATTTATATAGAAATGTAAACAGATCATAAATATATAGCTCAACCAATAATTGCAAAAGCATACACCCTTGGACAACAATTCAGATTAGGAAATAGCATGTTAAAAGTGTCATTACAGAGCCCCATGTGCTCCCTCTTTGTCATTAGCCTAATTCTCTCCAAACATCACCACTATCCTGATTTGTCTCATTTCATCTATCATGATTGATTTATTTTTTCTTTTTCTTAAAAAGAATATTCTTAACTTTAAGGAATTTTATTTTGTTTTTTCAAATATTTTATTTATTTATTTTAGAGAGAGGAGAAGGGGGAAAGAAGGAGGGAGAGCAACATCAGTGTACAGTTGCCTCTTGTGTATTCCCAACTGCGGATCTGACCTGAAACCCAGTCATGTGCCCCTACTGGGAATCAAACCGGCAACCCTTTGTTTCGCAGGCTTGGTACTCAATCCACTGAGCCACACCAGCGAGGGATGGTTTTTTTTTAATTATATGAAAGAAACATTACCATTTTTGTGTGTAACATTTATGCAATATAATATCTGTGAATTGCCTTCATATTGTTGCTATAACTGTAATATATTTTTCATTGGTATATATTATTCCATTTATGTATATTCCACAATAAATTTATTGACACTACTATTGATGGACATTTTGGGCTTTTCCAGCATTTGACTATAGTGAATAATCCCGCTATGCAGATTCTTGTACATTTTTTTATACACAAAACTGACACATACACATATGTGTAAATTTCTGAAAAGTGCTGGGTCATAGGATATGCACATGTTCTCTGGTACATACTGCTGGACAGCTTATCTCTGCATTGAGAAAACCGAGTTCCAGCAAGTCTAAATTGCCCATGGCCGCATCCTGGAACAATTACCAGTGCATGTGGTATCGTCCAGACTTGGTCAGGAACTATGTGTGAAGAATTGTGTGAAACAAGTGGATCCCACTAGGAACAAAATGAGAGAATGCTGGGACACCCAAGAGTACCCTGCCTCTTCCCAAGATTGTTCTCCCAGAAACATCTGACTAAACTTTGGAGGAGGCAATAAATGATGTCAGTAATTGTAGAAAATCGCTTCCTTGTAGACAGGTCATTCTTTTCCACAGCTGGGTCTAATGTGTAACTTGAGAGAAAGGGGAATTTTGCCTATTCTAAATCGTCTGTTATTTTAGTCTATTTCTGACAGATAAATAATAAAATTGATGTCTGAAATACCTTCCATGTTGTTCTGCTCTCTTTATTGTCTTTCTTTTCTCACCCTTTTTTTTCTCTTTACATATTTCCTTACCTTTTATTAACCTTCCCTTTTCTCCATAAAGTCAAGGTTGCCTAATTCTTGTTTAGGTGCAAAAGCTGTGATAACAGTGAATTGCAAAGCCTAATTCTACCATCCAGAGCGAGTAGGCAGACAAAACAGCATTGTCCAGACCTAGGGCCTTCAACTTTCCCCAGGGGCTCAACAGGTTGTTTCTGCCATCCCTGAACTGGGGGCTTATCTGAAACAGACAAGGGCAGCTCTCATGCATCTTTTTTCCTTACCAACAAGGCAAAGTTACCTTTACCTCTATATTCCCCTTCCAATAATTCCTCCAAGAGCATCAGTGTAGTATTTTTTAATCTTTTTAGTGTCACCTGATTTAGTTTCAGAGATAGTACCCAAGTTATTACAATGACTACAATTTAAAATTAATGATTCAGATTGGCCAAATGGACCAAGGGATGCATCATAAATTTGTGTGGAAGTATCTTATTGTTACATGCCTCTGAGAAAGAAAATAATAAAGAGGTAATTAAATATCTTTAAAGAAGAATCATCTTGGGCTAAATTGCTTATACTTTTTTTGAGGGCAAGACAACATAGATGGATCTTGAGAGTATCATGCTAAATAAATCAGATGGAAAAGAATAAGAACTATATAATTTCACTCATATGTAGGATATAAAACAAAAAAGCAGCAATCAACAAAGAAAGCAAACAAAAAAGCAGACACAGACAATAGGTTGATGGTTACCAGAAGGGAAGGATGTGAGGCCAGAATGGAAAGGGTAAAGGGGAGCAAATATATGGCAACAGAAGGATTTGGACTTAGCCTGGTGAGCACACAGTGGAATATACAGATGATGTACTATAAAGTTGTATACCTGAAACCTATACAATATTATTAACCAATGCTACTCCAATAGATTTAATTTAAAATTATACTATTTTTTACCTCCAGCATCTAGGACAGTGTTTTTCATTTAATACGTAGATGGTATAAATGTTTGCTGAGTAAAACTGAATTAAAGGTAGGTAAAGAGTAACGACTCATAAAACTGCTCTCATAATGTACATACAAGAACTGTTAGAGACTCACAATCAGGTGTCCAATTGTGTGCTTTATCATAGGTTACACAATATAAGAAAAAGAGAACAGAGAAGCTACAGGGACTATCATAGCAGCTGATGCCAGATAAAACTTTTAGCAAATCTTCCAATTGTCTTTGGCAAAGAAACAAGTAGTCATTCACTATTTGAGAGCACTTCAGGTAGAATTCTATCAATTCCAGCCTTTTTTTCCAACCTTATTTGTTTCCTAGAACATTTCTTAGTTTCAAAGTCCCCTTCCCTTGATGTATCCTATGTTTCCTTGCAAACTGAGTTATACCTGTATCCATGACTCTGTGAAATCCCCAACAAAAGAGAAAGTCAATCCAAAGCCTGAGGTCTAAAGAAGACAGACAAAATATTTGGGTGAGTGTCATCTTACAACTTGAGATGTTATGAAGGGCCCATGAATCCATAGAGCACTGACTTCTTGGCATTGAAGGAGTTTTAGACTTGTATTTGAAATTATCAGCAGCAGCCCTGGCTGGTGTGGATCGGTGGATTCAGTGACGGCCTGTGAACCAAAGGGTCACTGGTTTGATTTCCAGTCAGGGCACACGCCTGGGTTGCAGACCAGGTCCCCAGTAGGGGATGCACAAAAGGCAACCATACATTGATATTTCTTTCCCTCTCTTTCTCTCTCCCTTCCCCTCTCTCTAAAAATAAATAAATGAATAAAATCTTTTTAAAAAAGAATTTATCAGCAGCAAGGCTTCTAGGCTCTTATTATTTGTTTTTGAAAAATACTCAGCAGCAGAAGGGTATAAAAGAGAACATGGGATGACTGATGCAACAGCCACTGAAACAAGTTTATATTTATTATTGATATCTGTTCCTTTGTTTTTGTTTTGCTTTATTTCAAATGGGCTGATTCTGAACCCCTTTTAGTCTTCAATCATTTTATACCTACAATTTGATCTCCTCATTTTCAAATATCTAACTTAAAAATTAGATTTTTTTCCCTAACTTGTTGATTCCAGATGCACGTAGCAACTCAGTTTTCTTCTAGACCTGGCTCCTGCCAGTATTGCTGCTGGATGTTGCTCTGGTCCATTAAAAGCAAGTCTCCAAAATTCCTTACGGCTCAGTATTGCCATCCCAACCTGAGGTCTTTGTGATTTAGGAAGAGATGTTATGAGAATCGACTCATTCTGTGTAAATTCTCACCTGGCTCAGTTTTTTGTGAAAAGGCAAAATAAGGGAATCACTTCTTATAATCTGCTATGCCTAGTAGTCTCTGGCATCATGTCTGGTCTTTCATGTTCCAATTTTAGCTCTTCTAAGTTCCTGATGACAGGTTTCCAGGATCTGAATGGGCTTGTTGCTGAATCACTGTCCCAATTTTCTCAGTGTGCCTGGCGGCAGTCCTGGGCAATGCCATTCTCATTCAGAGTGTCCACATGGACATATCCCTGCATCAGTCTAACCATGTACTACTTTCTGACCGTGCTGACAGGAAATGACCTGGATTTCTGTGTGTTTACCATACCCACAGTACTAGGACTGTTATGGCTAAATTTTGAAAGTATCCATTTATATGCCTGTGCCTTCCAGTTTTATTTTGTGCATACCTTTTCTTTCATGGAGCCAGCCATGTTTTTAGTCTTAGCATACAATCACTTTGTGACCATCTCCAACCCTCTAAGATATCCCTTATTTCTCACCAGCTCCCATGTATTAAAGATCAGAGTATTTGGGGGAATTCTTAGTGTATCACTCATCTTTCCCAGCATGTGCCTCCTTGTATTTTCCTACTGTCACAACAATATCCTTTCTCATTCTTACTATCTGCACTAGAATGTGATCTGACTCTCCTGCTCTGACCATGGTTCAACAGCTTCTATGCTTTGTCGATCATCTTGCTTGCTATGGGTTCATGCTTCCTTTTCATAGTGTTATCTCGTGTTCTCATTCTCACATCCATAGTGGCCATTATCTCCCACATATTGCAACTCAAAGCTCCCAACACTGGTGTATTTTCACATTCTGGATGCCCTAGTATTTTAGGTTTCTGTGCTAGGCTCTTCCATTGTTCCCAGATTTGCAAGCCATTCCTCCCCCAACCATTCATGTCATCAGGTCCAATGTGTACATCCTTGTTCTACAGTTTATAATCCAGTCATTGATAGCATACAGGTCCACCATGTCCACCAAGACATTATCAAGGTGTTCTCTCTGAAATGGACAGAAATTTAGTGTATTCTCAGTCAGTCAACTCCCTTTCAACTGGATTAGTTGTTACAAAATTTCAGGTCTTGTTCAGCTCTAACGTCAATCCCTCATATGTGTCTGGGAATCCCTTTCACATTTAGTTGTAAGAACTTAGTAAACGTCTTGATTTTAATATAATCCAGAACCAAATAATCAAAAAATAAAAATAAAAATTAGTCCTAGAAGAAAAATCAGAATTTGAAAAACTAGTTTCAGAAGCAAAAATAATTTCAAAAAAACTCTGTCTCTGACCCATTTTTTAATATAAATAATTGAGAGTGGACTGTACTGTTTGATGGCTTTCAAAATGAAAGACTCCTTTCCATAAGAAGCGCAGATGCTACTGGACATTCAAACAAGAATAGTAATCTCTTCCTATGATATACACATACTATGTTCTGTCTGTTGCTTACATCCTGCTCCATCTCCAGCTAATGTTAGTACAGGAGTAGACCAATAGCCAGATACTACCTGGTTTGCCAAAATTGGGCATTTATCACTTAGGGACACTATACTTCTAAGCAGATAGGTACTGGGTGATGCTTATTGATTTGATGATCAGTAATGTTTACTGAAACTTTCCCAGTTGTGACATTACATCTTTTATACTATTAATGATTAAAAGAAGCAAAAGCTAGAAAGGACCATTTGAGAATTTGAATGATAGTGGACAAAAGATACAAAAGAAAATTGGGGTTAAGTATCTGATATAGCTTTTTTTTTTCATAAGAGAACCACCTATATCTTCAATAGGTTTTGCACTAAAAAGAGTACTCTTGCCTAAATAGAGTACTCTGATTAAAAGATCATCATCAAAGTATAAAGCCTGGACCCCTTAATATCATTAGTCTTTCACCTCCATCCTCTGCCTTTGTTTTGACCCCCTGGACCTTCAACATTTCTGCCTGTCCCACTTCAGCCATTTCATTTTGATGCCCACGTAGGTATATGTGGACTATGTTCTCTCAGACTGCTTGCCCAACACTTCCTTCCAATTTACTGTTATATCTTAATCTATCAGCTAATACCAATTCTTATTTAATCTAGATCTACAGGGTCTCTGCTCTTCTACACTCCTTCAGTATGCAAAATCCTTAATCCTCAGGTCAATATCAAAGGCAAAAATTTGTTCAGAGGATAAAAAAAGTTGTCACCAAAGCACACTTTTAACTCCTTTCTGATCCTAGAGGTTTGGGGAATTCGCACTTATGTATTTGGAAAAACACCTTCTTTTCATCTTCACTCTATATGTATGTATGTGTGTATGTATTTTATTTCCTGGTACTCTAATTTTGTGAATAAGTAAGTTCTGGCTATTCACCAAAATAGGACAACAGTGAACAATAATTTCATATCATCAGACTCAGGTCTGGCACTGCTGATAAAAATGTTAGCCATTTTGGTGTAAAGTTACTGCATACTTTACAAAAAACTTTACATTATCCAGAAAGACCTATTTTTTTCACAGCTTGCTGAATGAAAGCTCAGATTTTAACTTGACTGGGGTTATATATATATATATATATATATATAAAATGTGAGCCCAAGGATCAAGAAACCATTTCCAGAGGGAACAGAAAGTAGCACCATTTTAATGATTATCATACTGAAATCTATGGGTACCTTTTTAGTGATATCTACCACCTCAGAACAAGTTGGTGTCCACTGTGAGTGTTGATGAAACCCAGGATGGGTGAATAACAGTAGTGAGCCCAACTGCCGTTACCAGGGTCTGTTCCCCAATCTCCCTACCTACTTGGAAGCTTCAATTGTGTAAAATTAGTAGGTAGGTTTTGAAAATATTCAGTTCCACTTAAAAGCAGAAACTCCTGGACTCATCCCCAAATTCAAAATAAATAGGCTTCATAGGGGTGTATATTGCATAGACTAAGTAGGAACTGTCTGAGGCCCATATGTTATAAAGGTGACTTTATCCTTTTGGTGAGGGCATGTTTTACTCCTGTCTTCAACTGTTCCCTATCCTCACCCTCCTAGCCTATTTAAGTGCCTAAGTCATGAGGACAGGGGGTATTTCTAGGTTGTATGCTACATGCTAGTTAGTATAGAGAGTTAGATTATTGCTTTTGTATGTAAAGCCATTTCTTCACTCAGATTTTCCATTAGAAGCACCTAGATCATTGGATCTAAGGGTATAATAGTTTTCCATGTCATTTCTGAAGCAACCGTTGAAGCTTCAGTGGGCTGTGCATATGCTGACTGTCTCCCTTCTAGCAGAACTGATGGGATGCTGAAATGGCTAGCTATGCCTCTATGGAGTCACTGCATGTACCATGATCATCAACTAAGGAAGCAATAATCCACAAAACTACCCTGTGGAGGCTGCCAGGTTCAGATCTTCATCCTGGTTTTCCATGTAAGTCTGAAGGTGCATTTTAAAGCTTGGAAGATAGGTCACATTTGGTCCAGCTTCATCAGAAATAAATGCAACTTCTTATTTCTTATTGATCTCTACTTCAGCAATTCTGATTTGCTTTTTGACTTCCTGAATTTTAACTTTATATTTTATATTGGCTACTGAAACTGCTCTCATTGTGGTCACAAACAAATTTGTAACTGTTAAGCTAATGTACAGATGTTAATATATATCTTAATCTTTTTGCTATATCTGACTCTTATTGACTCTCTGTTGCTTTATTCAACTGTTCACCTCTTTTTGATTCCTTGGAGCATGGTCAAAATGCCCAGAATAATACCACTAGTTATGCATATTACTTTTAAAATGTAGATTATTCAGTACACTTTAGTACCTGAAAGAATCCCAGAGTAATTTAAGAATTCAAAATATGAGATTTTAATATAATCAAGAGAATTTTAAGATAGTAGATATATACATATATAAGTGTGTGTAATATGATTAACAAAGAGGGCAAAACAGGCAACACGCCAGCAGTAGCCTTAAGTATTAAGTCAGACATTTAATAGAGCATTGGCCTTAAGTAGAAATAGCATTAAACAGTAGAGCCAAATACAGGCTTGAATTTTACAACTTTATTAAGATATATAATGGGAAAGTGGTGAGGTAATCTTGTAGATATCTTGTGAAAACAGGGAATAAAGAAAACCTTGACAGTTGTGGTTGAAGGAAAAGATAAAGCAGCAGGTATATGAAGAAAGACTTGATGGTGAAACCCCTAAAACTCCAGTTTTCCCTTTCCTAACTTGTACAGGCATCAGATTATAATACTTACACAATATACCAATTATATTGCATTGTAACTTTAAAGCACTAAATGCTATTTTTAATCAGAAAATAGTTTGCTTTCAATTTTTTGTCTTATTCCAAAATCATGGTCTCTTACATGGTGACCACATTTTTTAATATTTTATCGAGTCTCTATTATTGACAATCTTTTTAAAATGTAATTATGGAAGCACTGTTTATGGTCTTATTTTTATCTTTCTGATCAGTGCCACTTATCTCTATGTTTCCATTTACCACACGCATGCCAATGACTCACATCTCCTCTTTTCTGCAGAACTAGCATTCTGCAGGCTTCTCAGATTTGTCACATCCAAAACTTATGATCTAATATATTTCACCAAATACATATTTTAGTTTTTATTTTTTAAAGATTTTATTTATTTATTTTTAAAGAGGGGAAGGGAGGGAGAAAAAGAGGGAGAGAAACATCAATGTGTTGTTGCTTCTCACACGCCCCCTACTGGGGACCCGGTCCAAAACCCAGACACATGCCCTGGCTGGGAATCCATCCAGCGAAACTTTGATTAACAGGCCAGTGCTCAATCCACTGAGCCACACCAGCCAGGGCCTGATGTGTGTTTCTGTAAGCTCCCTTATTCTTCTTTCTCTGCTGTAAAAAAGCTGTATCTCAATAAGAGTTGTACTTTCAGCCTGTGTAATGAACTGATAAGACAGAACAAAGTCTTAACCAATTTGCAGGAATCGATGTCATTATAAGCTACAGAAAAAACCTTTATTTTTGTAAGTCATGAGGGTTTAAGATTTTTAGTTTCCTCAGAGTGCCTAACAAAGCTTAATAATACCCACATCTTAAAAAAATCATATCTATCAATAGTATATTTCAGTATCTTATTCTAGTATTTTATTAATATAATACATGTTAGCTTAAGAGGTGACTACATCATATGTGTATGTATTTATCTGTCTAATATACATGTATATGTGCATGTATATATCGTATATAATAATACACATGTACTTGTATGGTATATATGGTTTTCTAACATATTTACTTATGGACACATATTTTATATGTGTCCATAAGTAAAATATAAAGTATGTCCATAAGTAAAATATACTTTAACAATGGTATTTTTTATTTTGTTGATTAGGTGCCACGTGTATATGAGATCATATGGTATTTGTCTTTCACCACCTGGCTTATTTCATTTAGCATAATCATCTCCAGTTCCATCCATACTGTTGATATAACCAGAAACATTGAAATAAAGAACAAACTGACAGTATCCAAAAGGGTGAGGGGAGAGGGATATTAGGGGGAAATAGAGGAAACTCCATTAAAGAACATGTGTAAAGGACATGTGGACAAAGCCAAAAGGGTTAGGTTCCAGGGTGGAAGGCAGGGATGGATAGGGCGGGGAGCCCAGGATGAGGTGAAAAATGGAGACAACTGAGCCCTGGCTGGCGTAGCTCAGTGGATTGAGCTCGAGCTGCAAACCAAAGTGTTGCAGGTTCGATTCCCAGCCAGGGTACATGCCTGGGTTGCAGGCCATGGCCCCCAACAACTGCACATTGATGTTTCTCTCTCTCTTTCTCCCTCCCTTCACTCTCTAAAAATAAGTAAATAAATTATTTTTTAAAAATGGAGACAACTCTATTTGAACAACAATAAAAAAGAATACATTAAAATGGTATTTTTTATAGTTTTACAAATTGGCATAAAAGATACATTAATTCTGTTTTATACTCCTTATTGTCAGATTGTTATAAGTAGTGATGACATATATACATATTTCTCCTTATGATAAATTTCTAGAACTGAAATTGCTTGGTAAGAAAGACTAAGAGTATGTGTTGCATGTACTCAGGAAATGTTAACAGTTTAGAATCCCGACAGCAATGTATGAAAGAGGATGATTGCCCCACCAGCATCTTTGACAATGTGGAGCATTGTGTGTGAGACAATAATGTAAGCCAGAACAAGTATCCCTTAAAAAATATTTTGAAGTAACAGATGGAGTTAAAAAGTTTTAAAATTTACTAATAATTACCATTTATTTAGTCTACTTGCATGCATTTTTTAAAGCTTGCTCTGAAAGAAGGTGATAGGATTAGTCAAAGAACATGTATGTATAACCCGTGAATAGGGATAACAGTGTGAAGATGGCCAGAGGGAGGGGAGAGTGGAGGCTGGGGAGAAGGTGCAAATCAGGAGGGATGGGAATGTCTGCAATGATATCAACAATAAAAATAAAGACAAAAATAAAGAGAAAATAAAGTTTTTCTCTGCTTTTTCTTGAATGAGAAAAGTGGAATGTTAACCGCTTTTCTGTCATACATCTTATGAATTTACTTTGTTTTGCAATTTACCTGTTACTTTTATTCATGGAGTTTTATTTTAATATAAAGAACTTTTAAAATCTTTTTATTATCAAACAAATCTATCTCTTCATTTGAGTTTCTACTTTGTGTTGATAATTCAAAGCCCTCTTTTATCCCTGAGGTTATATATCCTCTCATATTTTTCTTCTAGTTTTTTTCATAACATTATTTTAACATTGACATCTGTAATTAAGTATGTTGTTAGGTAGTTATTTCCTTTTATTATTTCCAAAGAATTAGGTAGATTTTCAATCACTATTTGCTTTTTTCCATTTCCATGAAATATCTTTTTTCATCTTTTTACTTTCAGTCCATGTGTGTGCCTTTTGGCCTAAAGTGAGGCTCTTGTACACAGAATATGTAAGGGTCATGTTTTGTTATTCATTTAGGTACTGCATGTCTTTTGATTAAAGCTTTTTATCCATTTGCACTTAATGTAATTGTTGATAGATATATATTTATTGCCATTTTATTATTCATATTTTTATCTCTTTTTCTCTACTTCTTTTTATAGAAGACTGTTTAACATTTCTTGCAATACTAGTTTGGTGGTTATGAACTCCTTTAACATTTTCTTGTCTGGGAAACTCTTAATTTGTCCTTTGATTCTAAATGAGACCTTTGCTAGGTAGAGTAATCTTGATTATAGGTCTTTGCTTATCATCACTTTGAATATTTTGATCCTATGACCTCTGGTCTGCAAAGTTTCTGAGAAATCAGCTGAAGTGTTATGGGAGGTCCCTTATCAGTAACTAACTGCTTTTCTATTGCTGCTTTTATGATTCTCTCTTTGTCTTTAACCTTCATAATTTTAATTATGATGTGCCTTGGTGTAGACCTCTTTGGGTTCATATTGTCTGGAACTCATTGTGGTTCCTGGACTTGCATGTCTATTTCCTTTGCGATGTTAGAGAAGTTTTTTTGTTCTTTTTTAAAAAAGATGTTACTTATTTATTTATTTTTAGAGAGAGTGGAAGGGAGGGACAAAGATAGGGACAGAAACATTGATGTGGTTACCTCTGTGCACCCTCTACTGGAGACCTGGCCCACAACCCAGGAATGTGCCCTGACTGGGATTCCATCCAGCAAAACTTTGGTTCACAGAACAGCAATAAATCCACTGACCCACCCCAGCCAGGTCAGGTTAGGGAAGTTTTTCATCACTATTTTTTCAAATAGGTTTTCAATTTCTTGCTCCTTATCTCTTCTCCTCTAGTACCCCCATGATGCAAATGTTGATATGCTTAAAGTTGTCCCAGAGGTTCCTCCTACTATTCTCATTATTTCTACATTCTTTTTTTGTTTGTTTTTGCTGTTCTCATGGAGTATTTTCTGTTTCCTTATGTTCCAAATGATTTGATCCTCTGTTTCATCTACTCTGCTATTGATTCCCTGTAATGTAGTCTGTGTTTCATTTCATGTATTCTTCATTTATTATTGGTTGTTTTTTATGTTTTCTATTCCCATTTTTATGCTTTTTATGTCTTTGTTGAAGTGCATATTAAGTTCATCTATTTTCCCTAAGCTCATTAAGCATTTTTACAACTAATGATTTCAACTCTGCATCTAGTAGATTTCTCATTTCCCTTTTGTTTAGTTTTCTTTTTCTAGGGCTTTGTTCTGTTCTTTTATTTGGGACATTTTTTTGTCTCCTCAGTTTGGCAGTCTCCACGTGTTTGTTTTTATGCATTAAGTATAGCTGCTATGTTTCCCAGTCTTCATAGACTACTTTAAGTAATAGGTTTCTTATAGAGCACAGTGGGGCATCTCCAATCACCTGGGCTGGACTCCTCAGGTGTTCCCCACATGTGGGTTTTGTGCACCTCCTGTTGTAGTTGAGCCTTGATTACTGTTGGCACATCAATAATAGGAATTTACCCCAAGCTGAAAGGCAGTGAGTACTGGCTGCTACCACCATGGAGACTCTACTGTGCAAGAGTTGACCCCAGGAGCAGGACACAGTTCAACATAACTCAGGTACCCACCAAGTTCACCCGTTAAGTATACAGCTCATGGAGTTGTTTGGGTACTTTGATGTTTTCAGAAGCTGTTTTCCAGGTGTGCTCTTTCTGGGGCTTCCCAGAAGGTGAGAGCAAGGTCAGTCACTACCTGTACCCTGCCTGTTCAGCATTGCCACCTGGTGTAACCTACAAAGTGATCTGCAGATGGTTGTTCATTTTACTGGGATTAGAGGTGCCCAGGAAAGGCCAAGCTGTGAATCAAGGCTGGTTGCTGCTAGCACCAGGCCTGGTGCCACTCAGAGAGAGGTAATGGGTACACAGAGGCCAGATGCTCCTTTTTGGAGAGATTTTAGAAAAGTTGGAAGCCTGAGCCAAGACAGGCCATTGGGACTATATGTAGGGTGGGACAGGGTCTCAGGGAAGCACTAGTTAAGTTTATGGAGACCCATCTCTGCTAGCTCTGTGGGGGAAAGCTCAGAAAAGGAACGATGATCTCTGCCAGCATTTGTGCCTGAAAGAAAGCTGCCCCTCCAGCCCCTGCCCTGATGCCAAACAATTCAGTTTTTCCTCATATGTCTTTGGCACCCTTCAAGCTGCTGCTCCAGGGCTAGAGGTCAGGGTGGGTGAGTCAGAATAAGTCAGATCACAAGCTCTTTTTAAAAGATTTTATCTTGTTTATTTTTAAAAAGAAGGGAAGGGAAAGAGAAAGACAAAGAAAGAAACATCAATGTGTGGTTGCCTCTCATATGGCCCTTATTGGCGCACAATCGAGACATGTTCCCCAACTAGGAATCAAACCAGCAACCCTTCAGTTCACAGGCTGGCACTCCATCAACTGAGCCACACCCGCCAGGGCAGTTCATAAGCTCTTTAAGAGGAATACCTGTGGCTCCAGAGGCTCTCTGTCTCACTAAACCACAATCCCCACTAGTGTGCACAGCCAGAAGTCAGGGCTTTTCTTCTCATGCTGGAATCCTGGGTTGGGGGGTTCCAATGTGAGACTGAGGCATCTCACTCTTGGAGGGAGGTATCCCTCCCAATTTTTAACCACCAATTGATGTGAGTATGTGACCAGTCCATTATGTGTCTTCTTCCCTCCTACCAGTCTTGATGTGGCTTCTTTCTTATATCATTATTTACAGGATTCCTGTTCAGCTACATTTCAGGTTGTTCAGAATGATGGTTGTTCTATAGTTTAGTTATAATGTAGATGTGGTTGTGGGAGATTCCAAATACTGTTTTTGCCTGTTTTACTTGACTGAAACTATACATCTTATTCAATAAGGTATCATCTATAACATTCTTTGGCCCTAAACAGTTCTTAAGTAGATAAAAAGGGATTAAAATATAGGGATTAAGATAAATTGGAAAATAAAATAAAACTTGTTAGTGGCTTTAAGTCTGCTATAAAGTGAAAAGTATGGTGAACCCAACTCTGTGCTTGAATTTCAGCATCATCATGATCATGGCAATTATAGAAACAAAACCAACAAAGAAGTAGGAATCCAAACAACCTCTCTGTTTAAATATGGGAGTGCACAAAAGACCTCTCTTCTTTGCCCAGCATCTGAATAAGTTGAAAAAATACATCAAATTCATACAGAGGGAAATCTGCTAATCCAAACAGTGGTAAAGTCTGCCCTGCTGTTGTTAATTTCTTTTTTTTTTATTTTATTTATTTATTTTTCAGAGAGGGAAGAGAGGGAGATAGAGAGAGAGAGAGAGAGAGAAACATCAGTGTGCGGTTGCTGGGGGTTATGGCCTGCAACCCAAGAATGTACCCTGGCTGGGAATCGAACCTGGGACACTTTGGTTCCCAGCCCGCGCTCGATCCACTGAGCTACACCAGCCAGGTCTGTTGTTAATTTCTTAATCCTCTAAATATTGCTTTATTGTTTGCTAATTCTAATAGGGTTTTTCTTCTTCTATGCACTTTACTCACAAGTACCTACTGTATGCCAGGGTGTCAATTATCAATATGATGCCTCTCAATTCCAAATCAACTCTTAATAGACTATTCTATCATAATGAAGATAGGCTTTTCAAAATTATTTTTCCAGTTGGCAAAATGTTAAGTAGTAGTAGTATGTAGTAGTAGTTGTACCAGTAGTATGTTCTAGAGAGGTCCTGGAGGAGAAAGGGGATTCTCTTCTTTGTTCTGATGTGATCCTCTAGGCAGAATCCTGCAGTAATCTCTGTCTCTGTAGCACCAGACTATGGCAAGGAGCTCAGCTTCTGTGGTGACAACCTCCACCAGCACATATGGTTTTGCAGCAGAGGGTTTCAGTCTAATACCTCCTGTGAATGGCTCCCTTTTTATACCCTGTTAAGTGCCTTTGCAATAGTGTGTTGTTCTTCTGGAATTTATCTATCACTTATTTCTCTTATGCCTTACTTCTTATACCTTCAGGAAGTTGTATAGAAAGATCTGAGATTTAGTTCTTTTACATGGGAGGCTTCTGCTGGTACCCCAGAGAGAAGATTCTCAATAAATGATGCTAATGTGGCACCTCAGTGGGTGGCTTCTCATACATATTCCCTTGGGCAGCTTTGCAAACTCAAAAATTGTTTAACTTTCTGTTGAACCTCAGTCATGGTCTTTTTCAAGAGGTTTGGCTATCAGTACCAGGAGAAAGATGTTTCCCAGATTTTTCCTTAACTTATTGCTCTAAGAACTAGGAACAGGGGCTGCTTCCTATTTTTCTATTATATTTTAGAGCCCTTGTTACACCTTCTTGATTGATCTTCTATTTCCAATTTTCAGTTATAGTTAAAAATCCTTTACAGTTAAATGTTTCTTTTCAAATTACAGTGTGATTTCAGCCTCCTAATTGGAGCCGATATACTGAGTGGGGGTGTTTAATAATGAACAAATCATACAGATCCCTAAGTATGAGAAGTTTAGGGGCATGAATAGTACCAGCTTAGAAATAATATTTCTAGCTAGCTATGTATTTTTCTCTTTAATGAGGCAACTCTTTTATGCATTATTATCAATATTAATTAATGATAGCACTTCTACCTTTATTTTTCATAATAATTGTAACAAAATGCTATTAAATTACATTTGCTAAGTCATGTGTCAAGCATTGTGAAGTGCTAGATGTTGCAATAAGCTTTTTTGTATACTTTGTCTCATTTAATCTTTATATTGCACCATAAGAAAGATATAAATCATTTTGAATATTTTACAGGCAATAAAAATGAGGTATGGGAAACATAAGTGATTTCTACAAGGTCAGAGCTAATAAATGGTAATGTTGTTTTCAATAGTTTGATTTCAAAGCTTATGTTCTAAACTGCTATACTATCCCACTTCACTTGTCAATTTACAGTACAAATATATCTTATACTTAATGACTAGATTGCATTTTTGTATATAAATGTTTAATTTTAAATATGTCTTCTACTGTGTTCACCAAAATTCATATCCAATATTTTATTTTATCCTACCATATCTTATTCTATCCTATCCTGTCCTATCCTATCATCTTGGAGGCAATTTTGCTTCAATTGTCTTCACTACTTACTTGAAATTCTCAGAATACCAAACACATCATGTAATTGTGAGTGATTTGGCGTATGCCATTCTCCTTTTTTCTTTTTTCTTCTCTTTCCAAAAAAAATAGTATTTATTATTCATTTTAGATTAAGGGCTTCACCCTCTGATCTTATAAATCCTTGTACACACTTATGTATTGTCACTTATTAGATGTTTTTCAATATCCTTCTAAGTATATTCAGAATTGGAGCACAGGAAGAGATAACATCCATTTCAAATTCATATATTATTTTTAGAATCCAGCATCCACCTAAGTGGCTATTGAATGAGGACATAACATTGGGATGTGCTGTTGCTGATAACACTATACTAATGACTACACAGGCAAAGAGGCCATAAGAGGTACGATAAGAAAGAGAAGAGACCTCCAGTCATGTTTTGGATATGAATGCAAAAGCATCCTGAGAAGAATGGAATTCCCTTGGTGTGAGCCCATGACAGGGTTTGAAGACAGCAGTGAATATCAAGCCACAAAAGCCCCTTAGTCACATCTTTATCACAATATTAGCAGCACCTTCCTTCTAAATACAGACTGTGAGAAGCTCCAGAGAAGAAGCAGTGAAAGGACCTCCCCCTGCTTCCCTTCCTTTAAGCATATCTCCATGAGATGATGGAGGAAACTGGCATAAGAGTGATGGGGAGGAGGAGAAATGAAGAAAGCAAAATATTTAAGAAAAATATTGGAGGAATAGGGTTATCTTTAGGCAGAAGAAATGAGTGGATTTAGGGCTATAGGGTTCTGGAGGGCTGAAGAGAGAGAAGACATTTGTAAGATAGGCTAAATAAAATAATTGATTTAAATAAACCACGGCAAAATTCTAACCCCCAAATCCAGCTTCCAGTTGAATCTTTTTCTGAAGGCAACAAAGAATAAGCAGCAGAATCTGTTTCCCATGTATTACCTATTTACAACCTCTCTATTCATGGAGTCCAAGACACAGCTATATTTTCCTGAGGTCTGAGTTAGCGCTTCATTTCTTTGTGTTTTAAATGCCCTGCCTTCCCATGTGCCATCTGAATGAAAGACGCAGAAATAATTTAAAACACCAGTGCGATATGTGGGTTTTATTAAGCAGAAATCAGATGCTCAGATCCCTTCATGAAACTCCCACAGGCAGTTGTTGGGCTATGGGGCAAAAGGCACCTTTCCTGGAAAGCAGGAAAAGGAGCTCAATGGTACTTGTGAGCCAGGGCAGTGGCCACACCAGCCACCACCTTCTGATAGGCAGCCTGCACCTGAGGGGTGAATTCCTTGCCAAAGCTGCGAGCCAGCACAACCACCAGCACGTTGCCCAGGAGCTGTGGAGAAGAGACAAAAGGCATGGTTGTGGTTAGCAGATGAACCCAGCTTGGACTCAGAATATTCCAGCCTCTTCCCAGACTGTGCTTTTTGAATATAAGCAGAAAGATAGGTGAATTTTTGATGTCACTATTGATGCAAATCCACCCACATCAGCCTGAATTTTTACTTGGTGATGTTCCTCTTTTTCTGCCTTACATCTGAACTTAAGTTATCACTGTAATTCTTTAGAACCACGCAAAGAAGTGAACATATTTGAAAGGAAAGGAAGAGGTAGAGGAAAGAAAGTATTAGATAATTTTAAGTGGACTTAAACAAGACATTTTTTAAATTAAATACTCAAAAAGTTTGCTTAAAAAATAAATAGAAGACATTGAAGAAAACAGAAAGAAAAAAAATAAGAATGTATTAGAAGAAACGATGCTTGTGAGCACAGAGGGCAAGAAAAAAAAATCCTTAAATGGTCTTGTGGAATCTGTAGGGATGCAACCAGAGTACCCCTAACTCATTCTAAAATATGTCCTGAAGTTTATGCCCTCCCCCCATGAGGCCACAATGAACCAAGGTCTCTTGCTGCTAGTGCCAGGCCTGGGGTCACAGAGAGAGGTACTGGGAACACAGAGTCAAGATGCTGCTTGTTTGAGAAATTTTAGAAAAGTTGGAACCCCTCTTGCCAGGACATAACCTTGACCATGAAAAGAAAGAAGGAGAACATTGAATGTTCCAGTGACTTACCTTGAAGTTCTCAGGATCCACGTGCAGCTTGTCACAATGCAGCTCACTCAGCTTAGCAAAGGTGCCCTTGAGGTTGTCAAGATGCTGCAGACCATTACTGAAGGAGTCAAGCACTTTCTTGCCATGGCTCTTCACCTTAGGGTTGCCAAACACAGCAGAAGCAGAAGACAGGTCCCCAAAGGAGTCAAAGAACCTCTGAGTCCAGGGGTAGACCACCAGCAGCCTGAGGGGTGAACACAGCACAGAGAAAAGGGGAAGTCAGTGTCTGTCAGAAACCCTGGGGATTGCACTATGTCCACACGCCCAGCTTCTACTCACCCCCCTTATGCCTGGATACCAACCTGCCCAGGGCCTCACCACCAACTTCTTCCACGTTCACCTTGCCCCACAGGCCAGTGACGAGTGTCTTCTCCTCACCAGTCAGATGCACCATGTTGGCTGTTTGTTTAGTTGCTAGTGAACACAGTTGTGTCAGAAGCAAGTGTAAGCAGCAGCTGGCCCTTCTCTTCTTTTTATGCCCAGCCCTGGCTCCTGCCCTCCCTGTTCCTGTGAGCAGATTGGCCCAGGCCTGGGTGTGGTCTGCAGGGTGAGGACTGAATGATGACAGCCATACCTGTCCTTGGCAGTTCTGGCACTGACTTATGAGTCTGACTTCTGACCCTCAGCCCTCTCTCTCTAGGTGTTTCTAGGTCCCATTCAGCAGTACAAAATGTTATTTAGAATCAACCTCCTTGGGAAATCTACTTAAATAATTGTTAGAATCACTTAGAGATTGCCTCCTCAATTTTCTTATTTCTGAAATGAAGAATCTGAAGTTCAGAAAGTGGAGAGGAAGTGCTCCCTGTAGTTCAACTTAAGAGTGCATGGATAGATCTCCTACTGTGTCTTTAGAATGCACAAAATGTTTACAAGAACAGCATGCATGAAACATTGCCCCCATACTAAGTATATCTTCTTTTTCTTTGTTCCATTAAATCTTTCTGGTAAGAAAATACCTACTAATTTATTTATTTTTTCTTAATTTAGTCACATAACCAAATGCATGATGACTGAAAAATAGAATGAATGTGAATCAAGAGTGCCCTGTGAAATAGTTACCCTATTAGATTTGTAGATTCACAGATGGAAAATACAGAGATGTTTCAATGTTGTAAGAAACACAAATAAGTGAAAAATCAATTACAAACCAAAATCATGACTTGAGAGAAGTAATTTTTTTCAAAGACTAACCAGGGTCGTACATTATGTTCCATCCTGGACTGGTGTGAGAAAGTGCTGAGAGAAGAGAGAAGCTTCCCTGTGACTTAAAAGACGGGGTAGGGAAGTGGAAATGAATTCCAGCCTTGCCTCATGCTTTTTTTTTTTTCCTTAGGCTGCCAAGAATGCTGTGGTATAATTATTTCTCTGATTCAAATTCATCACCCATAGTCTCACTTTCCCTATAAATTTTGTTTGTTTAAACCTTCTTTTACTAAAATATACTCTTATCTCTACAGCTTTTCTAATACCCACTCCCCACCCTGCCCCGCCCCTTGGAGCTCCTTTTCTCCATGTTGTAAGTCCTGTTAACTTTCAGGCTAGGAAAAAAGGCCTGAAGTGTAAAATTCTGTTCCTTGTTATTAAAAATGCAATGAAAAGATCAAAATCAGCAAGTATTTCTGAGCTTAGCACACAGTCTTTGAGTTCTCTGCAAGGCCCTGCTTGTTATTTTCCATAATTTGCATCATCTCTACTTCCTGCATGTAGAGATGATGCTTTCCCTCTTCCCAAATTTTCATTTCCATCCAGTAAGAAAAAGGCCATACATTTTTGTTTTTTGACTTTCCATGTTTCTCCTACCATAGACTCTTTTGATTCAGGTGTTCTGATGTCTAGAATCACTTTCTCTCTCTTTTGCCATCACTCTAAACAAATATGTAATAGAAATCTCACATCTTTTCAGTTCTAATACTCTGAAACTCCAACTACAAAAACAATTTTAGGGGGGTAAACCAGAGGAAAAGAACTTTATTTTTAGTTGTTCCAAATAAATTCATAAACATCTTGCTTCCATTCCTCCATTTCCCAAAATACTTATTCCATTATGGTTAGATAAATAAAAATTCCTCATTCCTTTTATCTGTCCCAGGCCCCAGCAAGTACTTGTGAACAAGCTCACTTTGATTATTCTCAAACATGTAGGGAAGGCTTGGTTTTCATCTGCCTATTTGAAGATAAGTTCAGAATTAAATGCCCCCCAAAAGATTACAGGTATAAAAAAGATAGAAATTGAATATTTTTTATTTATATTCACCTTTCTTTGAGCAAAAAGGATCTTACTGGGGAAAGAATCCACATGCTAACTTCTGGGAAAAGAGGTCTTTTAAATGTTTTAAATGTTAACAACAAAGAACACCATTTGTTTTGACTTTTAGATCTTGAGTTTCACTTTATTATGTTTAAGCCTTTTTTAGCTTTATCATTGTTTTACATTAAGATTGTTTTCAAAACGCTATTTCACATTCTTAATATCAGAGTTCAGGCTAATGTATGTGTAAGGAGATCTTCTAGGGAATGTTTGGAAATGTGTTTTTTAATAACTTAGTGTCATGGAAAATTCACAGACCTAACTAAATGATAGTATAGACTACATTTATGTTTTTCTATAAAGAGTCACTTCAAGCTTACAAGTTGTGCCATCTTGGTCAACAGAAATTAGGCCCTACTTAAAGACTTCTTCTACCATTCTCTATTCTCAAAAATGGTTCCCTTAAATGTTTCTGTTGTGTTATTTTCCTAAGTCTTCTCCGGCCATGAATAACCTAGGGGCCGTCTTTTGCACTTTAGCTACCATCATCCTGGTTTCAGGACAAAAGGTGCTGGTTTCTCTCACTGTTGCTACTTCATATGATTTAAGTGTAAAACGAACTTTTCCTTCCATTACCCTTAACCCTACCAGAACAAGTCTGCAAGTTGATATAAGACATCAAAAAGCTCAGACATGCCAGACAAAAATAAAAAGTATAAATTGTGATAATTGTGGTTATGCTCAGAGCCTCAGGCTCAAATCCAAATCAGCGTTCAAAGGTTCTGGAAAGCTCCTTCGGCTCACTGTCATCTTCACCATTATGACCTTACATCTACTCTGTGAAGGGGTACATCTACGGGGTGTCTACTCTGCTTTGACTGCAGCCCCACTGACCACTGACACACACGCATCACAGGTCCAGACAGAAGTTTCTTTCCTTTACCCCAGTCTGTGTAAGTTTACCTAATTCCTAATGTTCTACCCCAAATGGGCCTAGTCTGAGTATGATTAAGAGGATACATATTAACTTCCTTCAAGAGAATCATGGCATTTGTCCAGAGGTATGTGGTTTCATCATTTGTTTAAAAACTTGCACTCCACTAGAACACTTTTTTATATGATTTAGTGTACAATCCTAAATTCCTGAAGAGGACAGTTGCAGCAATTTAATCTATATTTCCTTGGTCAAACACACTTTTTTTCCCCTTTCCTTTCTCCCAGATGTACAATCTCTTAGTTATTTTTATTGAACAGTCTTTTAAAAATTAAATTAAATTAATAAAATTAAACAAAATAAAAATTCTCTGAAAAGAGCAAAAGTCATAGAAAAAAGAACATAAACACAGAATAGTTTAGAAATAAGATAGTTTAACTCATTTTTAAGTCAAAATTTTCTCTTTGGTAATGGAAATTTTAGGCCCAATTTCTAGTCTGTATTCATCGGCTATTTCCAGAGGTAAAAGAACAAAAGAGGGTATAGTAAGCCTCCATATACTTTTGTTCTTTTCCTGATCATTTTGAGGAAAGAAGGGCATTTTGTTTCCTCCTTTCCAGACCACAATTTCTCTTATTCTGTTTCAAATTCTCTGAAAGTGTCTTCTATTTGATTCTCACAAGGACTTTTTGGAAATCAAGAATGTGGAAGTAATCTTCCTAATATTTCCCCGAGGTGTTTCTGCTTCTGGGATGTGAGTCTGTGGTTGTTAAAAAGATCCTAGTCAGATATGAACAGATCTTGGTGTCTACTATGAACAAGGACCTGAGAAGAAAAAAGTGAATATGAAAAGCTTCAGCTCTCAGACAATACAAAATATAGTGGTGAAACCATAACTGTAATATGTTATTTATACCTGGTAATATAAGCAGAGTTTTTATGAAAGCACTTTCATATAGAAAAAAAGAAACAGATTCTGTTTCAAGTAGTCAAGTTTAAAATTAATTAACAGGAAATGATATAGATTTAAAGAAATATGTACAAGTTAGAAAGTTTTAGAAATTCTTCAAAGATGTTTTACTGCCTATGATCAGAAAGCAAATGCCTATCAGTGTTTTACTTTCCTATGTGCCTCCTCATTGTATATTGTATCCTCAACACCCAAAGAATTCTGTGCCATGTTCTACTGTTCAGATTGTCCTCTGATCCCACGAGTTCGAACACCAGGAATAATCATCTACTCATTCACTTATTTCATTTAATAAATATTTTTAACTGCCTATAGAGGAACTTAAGGCACAGTACTCACATGGGATAGTACAGAATAGTAACTGTACAGAATGGAGTATGAGAGTAATAAATAAGAAGAAATGTGAAAATTGGGGAGGAGGTTGGAATGATTCTCTTAGGCAATATTGGAAAGTTGATTAAGCCAAAGTCAAAAATGGTCAAAGTGATATTCAAGCATTAAACTTTGCCTGAAAGCAGGTGTTGTGGGGGTGGGGAGGGGGGCGAGGGGGACATTGTTTGGGAGGTGTTCTGGGAAAAGTGAGAGAGGTGGGGTGTTTCTTAGAATAGGAGCACTTGATGGAGTCTAGTATTGTGTGATACACAGTGCAGGTGAGAGAAGTAGGAAAAAAAACATGACAGTGTCTTGAGCAATCATTAGTCTCTAACTGAGCACATTATATTTTGAGATAAGTATAGAAAATGGAGCAGAGCAGTAGCCTAAAGGTCATGTCTTAGGTTTCACATCCCACAGAGAGCCCTTGTAATGCCCGAATTATCTCCAAATTTCAAAACTCCTTGAAAAGTCCCATGCTTCAGAGGTAGAAGTGTCATCCTTTAATGACTGTATGGTTCCCTCCCTTTTCTTATTTTCCTTGACCTCCTTGTACAAGACACAAGCACTCCCTGTGGAAGATCCTTGGGGATGTTCTAATTTCCCCAGAGGAGAAAATTTTTTTAAAAAATAAATGAAATGAATCAAGAAGTTGAGCTGAAATTCTTTTATTAGGCAGAGGCCATGCCCTTGAGGGTGGGCACTATTTCCCTAAGTTCAGAAGATGGAATATAGAGAAATAGGGTCTTCCAAAGGTCACCAGGAAATAGGGCAGGATTTCAGTGGTATTTGTGAGCCAGGGCAGTGGCCACACCAGCCACCACCTTCTGATAGGCAGCCTGCACCTGAGGGGTGAATTCCTTGCCAAAGTTGCGAGCCAGCACAACCACCAGCACGTTGCCCAGGAGCTGTGGGGAAGAGGTAGACAGACGTATATGCATATTAACACCTTGGATTCAAAGAAATTGGGCCAACAATAATTTTTTCCTGCCTACACTTGAGCCCAAATTGATCCTCAGGTTATTCCCACCAGCATACATTAGTAAATATTTATGTGTTTATGTTACATATATACATATATATAAAGTATTTATATATTTTATAAATATTATATGTACTATAATTGGTGAACTAAGATGAAGGGCTGTCTTTCAGGAACTACTGCAACCCTTCTTGCTACTTCTGGTCTTTTCATTCTCAGATATTCACTTTTCTTTTTTGTCCATTGAGTATTGACCCTATAAAGTTCAGATTAATTTTTAATTTTTAAATTATGTAGGCATATCTCTACTTTGAGGCATCCTTTCAAACCCCTTTCAAATCCACATGGAGGATTTTCCAAGTGTAGAGGAAGGAAGTGGAAGTTGGTGTATATAATTTGAGAACTGGGTAGGGAAAAGTAAACTGCAGTGACAAATAGAGAAGTAAAAAATAAGACATTAAAAAAACAGCTTGATTTTAAAAAAGCAAGTTTGTGAGAAAAAATAATATGATATTAAAGAAAAATATAAAACTATATACATTTTGAAAAGTATTAAGTAATGAGGTACAGTAAAACAAAAAGGAATGTGGAGGAAGAACAGGTAGGTAAAAGAACCAGATTGAAAGATGAGACAGTGAAAAGAAAAAAGTGGAACATCTAGACTCACCTTGAAGTTCTCAGGATCCACGTGCAGCTTGTCACAATGCAGCTCACTCAGCTTAGCAAAGGTGCCCTTGAGGTTGTCAAGATGCTGCAGACCATTACTGAAGGAGTCAAGCACTTTCTTGCCATGGCTCTTCACCTTAGGGTTGCCAAACACAGCAGAAGCAGAAGACAGGTCCCCAAAGGAGTCAAAGAACCTCTGAGTCCAGGGGTAGACCACCAGCAGCCTGAGGGGTGAACACAGCACAGAGAAAAGGGGAAGTCAGTGTCTGTCAGAAACCCTGGGGATTGCACTATGTCCACACGCCCAGCTTCTACTCACCCCCCTTATGCCTGGATACCAACCTGCCCAGGGCCTCACCACCAACTTCTTCCACGTTCACCTTGCCCCACAGGCCAGTGACGAGTGTCTTCTCCTCACCAGTCAGATGCACCATGTTGGCTGTTTGTTTAGTTGCTAGTGAACACAGTTGTGTCAGAAGCAAGTGTAAGCAGCAGCTGGCCCTTCTCTTCTTTTTATGCCCAGCCCTGGCTCCTGCCCTCCCTGTTCCTGTGAGCAGATTGGCCCAGGGCATGGCAGAAATTCACTGGTTTGTGAGAATGTAGGATGTACTCTCATTCTCAGTTGCCTTCACCTGGCCTTGAGATCAGGTGTTCTGGGTCTTTTGTATCTTGAATCTGACACTGTGCTCTCCCTCTATTCACCCCCTGACCTCATCTCCTTTGGCAGATGCTTCTACAAATATACTCCCATTCCAATTCCTGCATAAGTGTTTTAGCAAGATATGGTGGGATGTATTTTAGTGTTCAACTCATCTAGTTCTTTCATTTTTAGATAAGAAGCCTAAGTCTTAAAAGGCAGAAATTTTATCAAGTAGGCTCTTTATGGAGCTTCTCTTTGTCTCTAGAGATATTTATAAATGGGTGAAACGGGTAAATATTTTGCCATGGTTCTAACTTGCCTTCTTTCTGCTACTTGGGTGGTCACACACTCTTTTATTCATTTCTTTCTTAAAATAAATGTACATTAAAATAATGAAAAATAATAAACAATATCTGTCTGCTAACTACAAAAATGGGTTTCAGAACATGAAATGTAGTGAAAGATAAATCAAAGTATATAATACCTAGGACATAATAGTTTAAAACTATATCTCACTAAAGGAAGAATGCACAGAAATTGAAAAAGAGATGTACCTCATTCAGCCAGATTAAGCCTGACAGGGTTTTAGAGAAAATTCAAATGCAGAAATTTGTCCATCTGTGTTCTTGTGGAAAAACAGGAAAGAAGGGAGGAAGGGAAGAAGGGAGGAAGAGAGTGAAAAAAAAAATAGGAGGGAAGGACTAACTAAATTGAGGAGAATTAACTGAAAGGAAAAGAGGAGAAAAAATATAAAGATGAGAGGCAAGACTGATAATTACAAAATTTGCCAAGGATGTAGATTAACAAAAACTCTCATACTCTCCTAGTGAGAGTGTAAAATAGTTGAATGGATTTTGAAAATATTTGATATATATACTAAAGCAGAAAATATGCAAAACCCATGATCTAACAATCATACTTTTAGATAAACAGAAATGCAAGCTTGTGTGTATCCAAAGATATGCCTAGGAATGCTTATCATATCTGTGTACATAAGAATCTGAAACTAGTATCAACTTAAATATTCCTCTCTTGGTGGAATGAATAAATTATGGGGTAGTAAAATAATAAAATATTAAACAGCAATTTAAATTCCTGTTTCACAGGCAACAATAGAGATGAATTGTACAAAATAGTGTTGATTAAAAGAAACCAGACAGTAATTTGAGTGACATGGTTTATATGTAGAAAGATGGACAGTGGTTACTTTAATTCAGATCACAAGAAAACATGATTATACAATAGAAAGTTACATGAATGAATGAGTCATGAATGATCTTTAAACTAGGCTACAGATTACTTTTATTTAATCTGAAAGCCAGGAAAAGTATGAAAAAATTCAAGGAAGAGGGTGGCATGATTTGATTTATATCTTTCAATAATTATTCTGGATTCAGTGTATAAATAGATTTTAGTGGTAGAATAAATAACAGACAAATAGTTAGAATATTGTGGTAGGAGAAGGGAGTAAACACGCCATCTCTATTTTCAGGCTTAACCAATGAATGATGCATTAAGTCACTGAGATGAGGAATGCAAGAAAAGGGCTAAGTTAGCAGGGATAGATTAGCAAAAGATCAGGAATTCAGTCTTGGATATATCATATTCAATGCACTCCTGAACAATCCCAAATTGGATATTAAACAAATAGATTTATGCGTCTTGAGTTTAGAAAGAATAGAACCAGGTTATGAATATACACTGAGCCCTGACCAGTGTGGTTCAGTTGGACATTATCTTGCAAGGCGAAAGGTTGCCAGTTTGATTCCTCGTCAGGGCACATGCCTGGGTTATGGGTTCAGTCTCTGGTTGGGATGTGTTCAAGAGGCAACTGATCAATATTTCTCTCTCACATTGATGTTTCTCTCCCTCTCTTCTTCCCTTCACCTTTCTCAAAAAGTAAAATAAATAAAAGACATATTTTTAAAGGAATACACAGTGAAATAGGGTACAGGAGAACACATCACAATACATTGTATAAACCACCACCACAACCTTTAAAAATGACACACAATGCACTTTACAAATACCTTCTTGAAACCTTGGAATGTATGAGTTCTGTGTGAAAAAAGTCCAGCCATTGTTCATATAATGAGAACAATTTGTGTGGCATTGATGTAACCTGGCAGCCAAGGAGAATGACCTGGGATACACATGCATGAACAATGACAACTTCACTGTACTAATCAGTGGGCACAGTAGATGCCATTGAGTGAGCATATGTATTCTGTGACCGTTGAATTCAAAATGACTGAGCTAGTTGAGTAACTAATCTGCATCAAATTTTGCATTAAGATCAAACATTCCTCCACAGAAACTATTTCAACAATTCAGAAGGTTTTCAAGAATGATACAATGAGTGTAGCACAAATAAAACTGTGGCACAAATGCTTCAAAGTTTCAGCAAGATCAAAGCCATGTTAACTGTGTTTTTTGATTTTGAAGGTTTGTCGATCATGAGTATGTCCATCCAGGCCAAACAATTAATAAGGAGTGCTATTTCAATTGTCTTCCTCAGTTGAGAGATGTGATATGACAAAAATGTCCACAGCTATGGCCAACTGATGACCAGCAGCTTCATCACATCATACCTGCTCATGCTTCACATCTAGCGCAGAGTTTTTTTGTGAAACATCAAATCACCCAGGTGACTCAGCCCCCGTACAGCCCAGATTTGGTGCCCTGTGATCTCTGGCTTTTCCCAAAACTAAAATCACCTTTGAAAAGGAAAAGATTTCAGACCACCATTGAGATTCAGGAAAATACTATAGGCAGCTGATAGCTATTCCAACAAAGGATTTTACAGAGTGTTTTGAACAATGGAACACACTGGGAGAACTGTGTGAGGTCCCAAGGTGCCTACTTTGAAGGGGACTGAAGCATCATTGTCCTATATACAATGTTTCTTATATTTGTATCTTCAATAAATGTTTCTATTTTTCATATTATGTGTTTGAATACTTTCTGGACAGCCCTCATATTTGTGAAGTTAGAATCATTGTATCATTTTACAAATAAGGAAAATTTTTTAAAGATTCTACTGATTAATTTTTAGAAAGGGCAAGGGAGGTGGAAAGAGGGAGAGAAACACTAATGAGAGAAACATTGATTGATTGCCTTATGCACACCATTCAGGGACTGAATGTGCAACCCAAGCACCTGCCCTGACTGAGACTCAAACCAGCAATGTTTTCACTTTGAGGGACAATGCCTGGTGAACTGAGCCACACCAGTCAGGGCAAATGAGGAAAATTTTAACTGTATTTCGCATGTCAAGGGGGATGTAATTTGATCTTTGTTCATTAAATCCCAAAGCCCTGGCTTTTCACTTTTATGCCAAGGCCCTGGGTACAGGAATTTCAAGTAATTGTCACAAAATGACTATGCTCAGTGCCAGCACCAAATAAGAGACTTCTATGCATTTTCAGTTTTATCAATAAATTTTCTTCTTTTCATTCAGCATACAAAGAAACTGGCTATCATTTATGACTTCTCCACTCTCTCTTTTTCTGTTTTAAGCCCTATAAAATCTTTGCTATAATGGTTCCTTACTTAATTTTTTCGTGGTTGCATTGTGTCTGTCAAGTTTAGTCTTTTACCCATCACTTCACTATAATCACAGCAAACTCCTAAGGCTATACCCAAGTTAGACCCTATCTTTTCAGTTCTATATCCACACCTGAATCAATTGTCCTCAGATTCCCTATTTATTATTACCCACTCATGTGCAAGAAACTTCATTGGTTCTTTTTGCTCCTAACAATAGTTTCCCTGCTTTTTCTGGTGTCTCTAGTAAGGTCTAACACTATCACACTGCATTGAAAGGGCAAGTTCCTCTTCTGTCACTTAGGCCTGGCATGATGATTCCTGGATTTATCATTTTCCCATATAAATGAACTTTTATCTCCATCAAAGCCTTAATGGAATTAGAAATATATTCTGTGTCACAAAGATCGTAAGTTCATATTCCTTAGGCATATTTCTCCCATTAATACTGCTGAAGACACTAGGGAAAATCTTATAGTGTAGCCCTTGACTGAGTCTGTGGGAAGACCCAACATCACTGTATTATTGTTGATAAAAAATATGTTTCTTATGCCCTAGCAGGGTGGATCAGTTGGTTGGCGCATCACTTCATACACTAAAAGGTTGTGGATTTGATCCCCAGTCAGGGCACATACCTGGGTTGCAGGTTTGATCCCTGGTTGGGGTACAGGTCCCTGCTTCTCCCTCACATCTTTCTCTCTCTCCCTCTCTCTCTCTCTCTCTCTCTCTCTCTCTCTCTTCCTCTCTCTCTCACTGCCTTCCTGTCTCTCTAAAATCAGTAAAACATGTCCTCAAGTAAGGATTATTTATATATCTATAATATCTATAAAATGTATGTATGTGATAATATGTATATGTTACATATCACATATAATGAAAGCATATGTGGTGAGGATTATATATATGTTATACATTATATGTTATGTATTATATATCATATATTATATAATAAATTATATATCATATATCATATATTATATAATTTCTTATGTTAAATAGAAGTGAACTATAGCCCAAAAGGAGCTCTATCTTGAGTTTGTACAAATAATAACATATGCAGGACCTATACTAAGTTCTAGCATGTCCCACTCACAGTCACCTATCTTCTTGCACATCTCAAGAGTACCACTATTCCCTCCCTTTTTCTAAAGATGTTGTCCAATTCAAGAATACACTTTCTCTTACTGGAAGTAACTACTCCATTGAAACCACTCTTATCTTGCAGAGACTCACAAGAGATTCTTCTCTATCCTCCTCAAAATCCCAATTTAATAATTCCATTCTTGTGAGGGTGCTTTATTTTAGCTGAATTAACATAAAAGACAAACACAGAGAGAGGAGACAAAGATATTCCTTATAGAGCATAATTTTTATTTTATTTTTGTCATATAAGAGTTAAGTCTAGAAGCAAGGCACTGTCCCCAGTCTTCTTGGAACACAGAACCCTCTGGTAGGCATACATAGAGTTGGACAGGCAACTCAGTGGTACTTGAAGGTGAGAGCATTAGCCACAGCAGTTGTCAGCTTCTGCCAGGCAGCCTGCATCTGGGGGGTAAACTCCCTGCCGAACTGGGTTGCCAAGACAATCAAAATCATATTGCCTAGGAGCTGAGGAGAGAGTGGGGGTAAAAAGAAAATAGTACATAATAAACAGAAGCCCTCAAAATAGACTTTCAGTAAAAGATACAACACCCATGTCCTTCCTGATAAGAATTTGAGCAACTTTCATGGTCATGCTCCTACAAAAGTGCATCCTTATAGGCTTGACATTGGCTTCTATGTGATTTTCAGTTATGTACATGCCTTTGGGTTCAATTCTTTTCTCATTTGCTCTGCCACCTACATGACCTCAGAACATTGCTATGATATTGCTATGAATTGTTTCTCTCTTTTAGAGAATATTTGTCTTTTTGAAACGTAGGATTATTGTGTTGCAAGAGGTTTTAATATGTATAGTCTAAGTCCCCAGATAGTACATATATTAAAATTGCATGGATATTCATATGACAAAGAACCTTGTACTATATATACAAGAGCATTTCATCACAGCTGATGGGAGGAGGTGGCAGGAAACACAGTCATCCATTGAAAAGACTGCCCTTACTTGCCCTGCTTAGACCTAGGTCTAACATCAGGACCATGCAGCAATATATTCATCCAATTTTATAGAAAATTTCATTTAGACAAAGCAAAGTATTTTCACCCTGGCTCAATTTGTGTTCTCCAAGCCAAAAACATTTAGCTCAATTTTGGCCAGTGCTCTTCATAACAATATATTGTTTCAGAAATATCAGATAACCAGTGGCCTCTACGGGTCATAGTAATTACTCTACTCTACCTTTGAAACAACTTAACCAACAAAATCTAGCCCTTCCCTGAGATATTACTTTCAACAACTACCTATATATGATAAGATTTAGGTGCTTGTGTTTCCTAATGTATGCATAGTACAAATATCTAAGATAAAAGAATAAAATACAAGCATGCTCAGGACTCACCTTGAAGTTTTCAGGATCCACATGCAGCCTGTCACAGTGCAGCTCACTTAGTTGAGAGAAGGTGCCCTTGAGGTCATCCATATGCTTAACAGCATTTCCAAAGGAAGTCAGCACCTTCTTGCCATGGGCCTTGACCTTTGGATTGCCCATGATTGCAGTTTCAGAAGATAAGTTGCCAAAATTGTCAAAGAACCTCTGGGTCCATGGGTAGACGACTAGGAGCCTATGGGTTGAAAATAGTCACAGACAAGATGGGAAGTCAGAGTATGCAATAGATTTGATCAATTTCTCTTTCAGGAACACTCTCTGCCTTTCTGACTCCTTCCCTCACCTCTAGTACTTACCTTCCCAGGATCTCACCTCCAGCCACATCCACATTCACCTTAGCCCACAGGCTGGCAACAGCAGCCTTCTCCTCAGCAGTGAAATGCACCATAGTGTCTGGGAGCTTTCTGTTGATCACAGAGAAGCCAGAAGCAAGTCTGTACTGTTGATTCACTGTGTGTCCTTTTATTCTTCATTTTTGGGCCCCAGGCTCTTGCTTCTCCCAATGAAATGAGACCATTGGTCAAGGTGGATTGTCACCACCAAGGGTTGGGTTTGGACAAGGGAGGGCCAGCAGATGGACATTTGTGTCACTGATAGTGTTGGGTGGCTCTATCAGGGGGAGTCTGCTGTTTTCTCCCCTACCATCTACTATGCAGCGCATATCTCAAGCTTCCCACCCCCACTATCCCTGGTGACCTGTAGGCTGACCATGAGGCATAACTAGAAGTGGGAAGAGTAAGAAAGAGAATCTGTTGGTCATTGTGTCAGCTGTTCAAGACATTATTCTGTTCACCTAGGGTATAGAAGAAGCCACAGTTTGAGTTGGTTATCCATTTTTCTAAAGCTTAATGAGACTCATACTTTTATATTTCCTGCAAATGGGAACAAAACCCTAATCCAATGTCAGTTTGGAAACAGGATAAGCCAAAACTCAATAATTCATAGCAGAATTGAGCATTTCACTGTTGTTGAGTTCTATTAATAATATACTCACTTGTGTGAGCAAATTTATTTTACTCTGATTATATGGGCAAGTGTCTCTGGCCCATACCATGTATCTACTCATTTTTGTCAGAAAATATACAGTCTAGTGTTGGGGAAAATAGGAGTGTCTGTGTTCAATGAACAGAATATTAGAAGACTCCACGCCATTGATTAAGGGATTTGTCCCTAGAAAATGCTGGATACACACTCTTTTGCTGTGTTTAACTTTTCCTCTTACCTAATCAGACAGAGGTAATCTTCAC
Source organism: Phyllostomus discolor (assembly GCF_004126475.2). Classification (NCBI taxonomy): domain Eukaryota; kingdom Metazoa; phylum Chordata; class Mammalia; order Chiroptera; family Phyllostomidae; genus Phyllostomus; species Phyllostomus discolor. The sequence goes on from NC_040908.2 coordinate 123,832,399, forward strand.
TGACAATACGCTCCAAACTACTGTCATTGTGATTTAAGGTACTTCTGTCTCATGCATCTCAAAAAAGCATTTATGGGACTATAAAGAACATAATTACTGTGGGAAAAGGAAAGGTTTATTTTATTTTTTCTTTCAGAGGTTAATTGCTCCCATATTTTGAATGCCAGGTTTGCTTGTTTGTGTCTTTCCAACATCAATCTTACAAAAAAACTATATAGTTTAATAATCTTCATGTGCATTTACAGAGGTACTTTAAAATTTAATATAGTAACCAAATGTATTAGAGCTGAGTTTCTGTTTTTACAAAAGAAATCCTTTCTGTTTATTTGATACAGTAATAGACTTTTATCTGTTCATCTTGGAAAAGATTTCGATGTGAAATGTGGAAAGGAATTGCTGAGGTGACAAAAGATAGTTTGCCATGACAAATTCGATTATCTGTGAGCTCTCAGTGCCAAGCTATATCGATGTGAGCAGTTTGGTACAGAGATGTAAAGCAAAGAGTTGAAATCAATCCCAAAAGGATTTACTTCAAGAGAAGAGGTCACCTGTCATCTAGATGTTTATCACATCAATGCTAGATCATCATCACAGTCATTTAACAGTTTTCCAATCATTCATCATATATTAAAATCATTCATCATATATAAAATTAAATATTGAATATTTATTGAGGCTAATCATGTAGGGCACTGTTCTCAACACTGGAAATCTTGATGAACAAAGTAGCTTGATCAAGTCTTACATTCTAATGGGCAGAAGAGACTGACACTAATAATTAAACAAATAAATAAGAGAATTTCAGATAGTGTTATATGGCAGGAAGAAAACACATCTGATGACACAGTAGCGAATGACTATAGAAAAACAATATAAGGAAAGATGTCCTAAAGTTGTATTTGAAGTGGGACCTTAACGGCAAGGTGGAAACAGGTGTAAGAAGTTTGGAAAAACAAGTATCTGGAAGCAGGGAGAGCAGGTGAAAAACTCTGAGCCTGGAGAGAAAAAAAATGAAAGGAAGGAAGGATGTACAGAAAGAAGGAAGGAAGGAAGGAAGGAAGGAAGGAAGGAAGGAAGGAAGGAAGGAAGGAAGGAAGGGAGGAAGGGAGGAAGGAAGGAAGGAGGGAAGGAGGGAAGGAAGGAAAAGAAAGGGAGATATTAAAGAAAGTGCTTGGAATTTCATTTAGAGAAGGGCATTACAAGGTCAGAGTGAAATATGTAAGGAAAGAGTAGGAGGAAACAAAGATGGAAAAGTAGGTACAGGGTAGAGTGGATATTATATTCTAAGGCATGGGAAATTAGTACAGATTTGCAAACCTAATATTAGCATGGTCTCTAGTCTACTCAACACCCACAGCCAGGTTCATCTTTCCAACCTTCCTGTCCATCACATTACAATCTTGCCTATGAACAGGTATTAACATGTAGTCTAACAAAAACTCCTGAGATCTGTCCTTACTCTGTGCAATTTATTTCCTTTTCCTCTTGATCTCAAAGTGCTGATCTGTTGCCCTGAGCAAGATTCTGTGCTTCTTCTGTTTCATTCCACCCATATAAATCCCCATCTCTCTGAGCAGTTTATAAGAACCCCACTTCTTTGTAATGCTGCAGCCAATCTGCATATTGGCCACCGTCTCTCCTGATGACAATGTGATCAATTTAATCTAGGCAGCTCTCATCACTTAAGACATAACATTCTTTTTTCTTTCTTTCTTTTTCTTATTTGTTGTTGTTCAGTTACAGTTGGCCTTTTCCCCCATTGCTCACCTAGCCATAAAGTTCTTAGTAAAGCCCAGGATCAGTACTTTGGAGTTGACTTTGAAAGAATTATCCCCTCACCTGACCTCCAACACCTCCCATCCCTAATCTGTCCTCACAAGCGCTTGTCACATACCAGCTTCTTTTAGAAAATATGTTCCCATAAGCAGAATGCAATTAGAATTCTCTCCTGGACCTTACTGTTTTAACACCTGGGTTAATTCTTCTCTACCAGGCCCCCACATGGGTACTCTGCCTCCATCCAGATCCTCTGCCTTCACAGAATTGTTTACTCAGGCTCATATAATTGTTTGGTTCTGAGGATTTCTTTTCCCACAATGCCCATCTCTCCCATCAGAACTCTTCCATATCTTTAACTTTAACTTGAAAAATCCCCAAGTGTATGTTCCTTCTAAGTGTATGTCTCAAGTGTTTATTTCTTTTATTGCCCTGTTGTTCTATTTTCTTGTCAAAATAAAATACAAATACACACACATTCACAGCTCAACATATAAGCCTGCAGTTCTCACATATTTAATAGCTCATGGATAAAATAGAACTGAAGACAATTACAAAAGAATTCTTAGCAGACTATTAATTAATTATTAGTATTACTATCATCACTACTACCACTATTACCATTATTGTTATTTGAAAAATAAAGTTGTTTATTGTGAGTCCACTTTTTAACCAGTCTGAGTCCAAGAATTAACATCAGGAAGCACCTCCTTTGTTTCTCTTGTGTGCTTGTAAAACAACTCTAAAGGGGTAGAGGTTCTTTTTTCTTTAACTAGTAGTCCACACAACCATACCTGGGACATCACTGTACTTTAAATAACTTTATCTCTAATACACTGCAGTTTTTGAAAGGACACATTTTCAATGTGACAGTCAGAGTTTCTTTTTTTTCTCTCTCTCTCTGAGAGCAATGCATAAATCTCAGACGTTACCTGATCAGTAGTCCTGAATTTTAGGAAACCTGACTTAATTATTTTCTCTTAATATAAACACCTAAAGATCAAATAAATTCAGATTAAGAAGTTACCACATAGAGTGTTTACTGTTTTCTAGGTACATAATCACGTCATCTGCAAAAAGTAGTACTTGTACTTCTTCAATCCCAATTTAAATTCCTTTTATTTATTTATTTTACCTGACTTCTCTGGCTATGACTTCCAGTATGATGTTGAATAAGACCAGCAAGAGTAGATATCCTTATCTTGTTCCTGGTATTAGAGTAAAAGTTTTCCATTTTTCACCATTATGTATAATATTATACTTAATATTAATACATTTAATGAGGATTTGTCATATATGGCCTTAATTATATTGAAATACTTTCCTTTTATACCCATTTCACTGAGGTTTTTGGTCACAAATGGATGTTGTATCTTAGAAAATGTCTTTTCTACATCTATTGATAAGATCATATGATTTTTATCCTTTATTTTGGTAACGTGGTGTATTACATTGTTCCATCAAAACACTATTAGAAATGATAAATAAACACAATAAAGTTGCTGGATACAAAATGAATGTACACAAAATCCACTGCATATCTATATACTAACAGTGAAATTTCAGAGAAAAAAAGTTTAAAAACCAATTGTTTTGCGATTGGAACAAAAAAAACAAAATATGTAGAAATAAAATTAACAAAGGATGTGGAAGAACAATATACTGAAAAGTACAAAGCATTATTAAAAGAAACTGAGTAAGACACAATGAGATGGAAAGATATTCCATGTTCATGAGCTGGAATAATCAGCATAGTTAAAATGTCCATATTACTCAAAGCAATAAACAGATTTAATGCAATCCCAACCAAAATCCCAATGTATTGTTAAAGAAATAGAACAAAAAAAAATCATCAGATTTGGATGGAACCACAAAAGTCACCAAACAGCCAAAGCAATCCTGAGAAAAAAATAGTGGAGCCAGAGGTATTATATTCCCTGATTTCAAATTATACCACAAAGTAACAATAATCACAACAAAATGGGAAAGGAACCAACCATACAGGAAAACATATTTGCCAATGATACCTTGGACAAGTGTGTGATCTCCAAAATATAAGAATGGTGGAAAAGGAGCAGGGATTAAGAAGCATAATTGGTAGGATCATAATATGCAGAGGCATGTTAAGAAGAGCATAGGAAATAGAGAAGCCAAAGGACTTCTATTAAAAAAACTCACATGACTCCACATCAGGAAAACAAGCAATCTAATTAAAAAAATGGGCCAAGGACCTGAACAAATACTTCTCCAAGGAGAACATACAGAGGGCCCCAGAGACACATGAAAAATGCCCAACATCAAGAAGCAAAAGAAAAGAAAAATGCTCAACATCACTAGCCATCAGAGAGACGCAAATTAAAACCACAATGAGATACCACTTCACACAGGTCAGAATGGCCATCAATAACAAATCAACAAACAAGTGATGGTGAAGTGGTAGAGAAAAGGGAACCCTCATACATTGTTGGTGGGCAGACTGGTACAGCCACTGTGGAAAACAGTATGGAATTTCCTCAAAAAATTAAAGATGGAAGTGCCTTCTGATGCAGTGATCCCACTGCTGGGACTACACCCTAAGAATCCTGAATCACCAATTCAAAAGAACCTGTGCACCCCAATGTTCATAGCAGCACAATTTACAATAGCCAAGTGCTGGAAACAGCTTAAGTGTTCATCAGTAAATGAGTTGATAAAAAAAAACAGCGGTACATTTACACAATGGAATACTACACAGCAGAAAGAAAGAAGGGGCTCCTACCCTTCACAACAGTATGGATGGAGCCAGAGAGAATTATGCTAAGTGAAATAAGCCAGGAAGTGAAAGACAAATACCATATGAGCTCACCTACAAGTGGAACCTAATCAACAAAAGAAACAAATGACCAAAATAGAACCAGAGACTTGGAAATAAAGAATAAACTGGCAGTGACCAGAGGGGAAGGGGAAGGGGGATAATAGGGGAAAGGAGGGGAAGGGGCAAGCAAAGGAACATGAATAGAGGACTCATGGGCATAGACAATGGGGAGGGCTGACTGTGGGAGTGGGGTGGCAGAGTAGAGGTGAGCAATGGGGAAAAGGTGGGGCAACAGTAACTGAACAACAATAAATTTCAAAACACACACAAACAGAAAAGTCCACTTTCGTGTGTATTCACAGTACAGAGTACTCTAAAATTTAAAGAGCTCAACCCAACACATTAAAGCTGAATTCCTGCTACTAGAGAAGCAATCCTTTCAGTCTACTTCACATAGTTGTGAGACTATTATCTGTTCTTAGGGAAATGGGGAAGACCACATGTGAAAGACAGATAAGAATTTGAGGCAAAACCAAGAAGATTTTCTTTAAGATGACTTATCAGTGAAATGAAGGAAATAAAGAGATAACCTGTAGCACAGCCAGGAAATCCACTGAGCCTCTGTGGCCAGACCTGATAACCATATAAAAGAGCAGATTAAAAAGTTACCTGTGAATTTTTATTACAGGATATCTCTAGCTTCAAATTAGTTTATCCTCTGACTTATCAGGTTGTGTAAATCTTAATTACTCTTCCTGAGACTAATGTATTTCTAGGACCCTTCATGTCTGCAAACAATCTCCCCATTTTTTCCAGAAACCCAGAGAGTGAATCAAATATCTTATGTAACTCCTGCATTTCTCTTGTACTTTTGGGGCAATATCTTCCAAAATCGTGTCAATTTCTCCTTGTCCACAGCTATTTTATCATCCCATTTTCCCAATGTCATTGCTTCTGACATTGCCTAAATCCTCACTTATAAAGCTATTTCTTTACAAAAGCCACTCATGGTTTTTCAAACATTCATGCTCATGTGTTCTCAAACATTCATTTAATAACTATTTGTTAAATAAGTTCTTATCATTATTGTTCTAAGTACTGTGGACTTAAAATAAATGATAAAGGGAACAAAACTTTCTCAAGATTCATAATTTTGAGGTGAAAATGCAGAAAATTAATAGACCATCAACAAAGTAATTTCAGAAATTATTATTTGCTGAAGAAAATTAATATCTGAACTTAATGAGAGAGAGACAAAGTTATATCAGGAATAGTCTCACTAAAGAGGTAGTATTTGGACTAGGGCCAATATAAAAAAAAGGAATCTGCCATTGGAAGATAATGGGATATAAATCTGAAAGTTGGAATACTGAATCCAAAATTCTGAGGAAAGTAAGTAACCCTATGGTATGCTGGAGATACAAATAACGGGTACATGTGGTTGATGTGTACATAGCATAGGTGAGAATGGCAGGATATATTGTTGCAGAGAAAGCATAGACCTAATAACTTAAACTTGTCTTCAGTGGTAGAGTGAAAAGCTATTATGGAATTTTAATCCTGGTAATGACATAATCTGAAAACCTTGTATACTCTTAGATAGACTAATATTCCTAGAATTATCAGGTGTCTTTTATTGCCTACCAACAAATGTAATCTTTTCATCTGTTAAAGTCATCCAGCCCTGCGTTTGTATGTGTGTATGTCAATTATAAAGCTATTTCTAATTAAGTTGTCTTAAACTGACAAAATGTAGATCTAAATATAGGTCCCTAAGGGATAAAAATTATATGTTCTGCCCACCATTCCATCATCACCATCCTTGACCCCTTGACATTCAGATTCAAAATAAAAGATGAGTGATAAGAAAGAGGAGAAGAGGCTGACTGATTTAAAATGCATGTAGCTTTCATTTGGTGACTGGATAAAATGGTTCAGTGCCATGGATAGCCTGTTTACTTTGTTTAGGAGCATAATGAGAAGCTGTAGAACTTATAAAGACCAGTGCTGTTGACAACCTACAACTACAATAGTCAATGGTCTCTCATCCTCATTGTAAAGACATAAGGTGAAATTAGAAAATGATTCACAGTACAAATTCTGGCCACTGTGTAAGGGTAATAAATGCCTAAATGAGTTAAAGTTGTCAACAAATGGCACTCAAACTTGTAAAGCGTAAAGATCTTAAGCCTTGAAATGAGAGTTTCACTCAAGGCCCAAAGGTCAAGACTCCCTGAGCAAGCTAGCAATAACTCCTCTGAAAGAGATTCAGTTAATGCTACTTCTACACAAGGGTCCACAGGTCAGTGCATGGCCTCTTCTTTATAGATTCACCCAGGCTGGAAGCTCTCAGTCATCTCCTACCACCTAATTCCTTCTCATCTACCCCAGTCAATCAGATACCATGACCTCCCCACTTTCTTTGTTCATTTTTTATGTTTTACAGGCCTCACTGCTCTTCTTGGGTTTAGCACATTATATATATTTCCCTGAATTAGCAGCCATGTCTAGTCCCTGTAATTTTGAATTTATTTTTGTGAACATTAGGCCTCTTCCCCCAATCTTATTTCTTAAGTCATTTAAAGTTCTAAGAATATTTATTGTTTACTCTTGCCAATAATGAGTAAAAAAAATAGTTTAAAAGAGATGGGGGAAAGTGCAGGCAACTGTACTTGAACAACAATAAAATAATTTTTTAAAAAAGTAATAACGTTTTTATGTATTTAGGGCTTTGCATAATCTAGTGTTTCCTAATACCCTACCTATGTTTTATTCTCTCCTCTCCTTCCAGAGAGACATTTTCATGCAAGTCACCAAGCCCTAGCTTGCTGGTTTGGACTATGAGCCTTTGATAGTATCTTAACTCCTACTTGAAGGTGTGGCCCTTCTCTTGCTTTAAAATTCACGTGACATCCTAACTTTAACTTAGCTTTTGTGAATGTTGCATTCAATCATAAGATAATGCACAATGATTTCGTGTGTTTCAGCCTTGGCTCCCCAGTGAGACAGTGAAACCCTTCTGGAAAGTGCAGGCTGTTGTTGGTGAATAAAGACTTTTTCTGGAAAGGTCCCAGCCATCCTTCAACTCATCCTTTTATCTCCAATTCTGTCTCACAAGACATATGACAAGCTGTGTGGTTCAAAATGTCCATTATCATAAACTGAAATAGTAACTGAAGCTTAGACCTTGGATCCCTACAATTTTTTCTTATTTTTTGGTTAAATGTATTGGGTTGATAGGATAATAAAGGTTCCAAGTGCACAGTCCTATGAGTCATCATCTGTATATTGCATTGTGTGCCCACCACCCAAAGTCTGAACCCTGACAGGGTTACAAATCTACTTTTTTTTCTTAGGCACTGCTTACCACCTTCTTCTTTGCCCTCTACAGTAATTCTGTCACACTGCAGTGTAAATCCATGCCCACTTAATTAACCCTTTCCTAACTATGGAAAACTTCCCCATCTTTCCATCCTCCCAGGCCCTCTAGAATCCTTCCATAATGCACACTTCTCTAAAGAGCTGTTTCTTCCCATGTTTCTTCCCCTCTAACACAAGAGAAAAAGATGGAGAAGATACAGTATAACTTATGATTACTGGATAGAATGTACTTTATTAAACAGAAGATGTGCTATCAAGACCAAACCCCAGATCCCATTTTCAGAAGGAAAGTGGGCACTGGTGAACTGGAAAGAGGATTCAGTGGTACTTGTGGGCCAGAGCATTGGCAACTCCAGCCACCAGTTTCTGCCAAGCTGCCTGCACATCAGAGGTGAATTCCTTGCCAAAATGAGAAGCCAGGATGATCACTAGCACGTTGCCCAGGAGCTGTTAGGTGAAAGATAAAATAAGTAAAATTTCCAAAATAAACTGTAGGAAACTCTGGCTTAATACCTAAACGCCCTGCCAACTCCACACCTGAAACTGCTGTAAGGGTTGTGCTAACCAATAAACTCAAATAAGCTAGTCCCTAACTTTAATATGTTTTCTATGATCTCTCCATTCAACATTCTCCCTACGTATATCTCCATCTTCGCTTTCATTTTACCATTTTTATTTGCACTTCTCCCTCTGTACCTCCCTTCCTCTCTCATTTACCAATTGCCTAACTCCTGTAAGCATAAGATTTCAGGGCTGCATGGGCTCTCAGAGTGAATTCAGCTAGTCTCCAAACATTGCCAGAAAAAAAGATTTACTTAGTTACAATACTGACATGTAATTGATTCTGTCTAAATTTTTTTCTCCAAATCTCTTCCTGAATTTAAATCATCGGGCAACTCATAAAATAATGCATTTCTCCTTCCCTGAGATAGAAGTTTATCTACCAAAAGCCAAATTTTATTCCTTCTTAAACAACTTTGCAATTCTCTGGTATTATTCTCTAGGATAAACACATCCAATTTTGACAAGAGTTTTTGAAAAGTTTTAAGCAAACTCAGGTTTCTTGTCACTTGTTACTGTCACCAGTCTTAAGTCAAGATGACCTTGATATTCTCCCTGGAAATCTGCCCTCCTAACTCCATAACTCATAAATTCTGAGATCTTTGTTAGTTTTACCAGTAAAAGATTCAACTTCCATTATTATCCTGAAGTAAAGAAGCAAAAAAAAAGAGCACATAAACATTTTCTGAACTCACCTTGAAGTTCTCAGGATCCACATGCAGTTTGTCACAGTGCAGCTCACTCAGCTTAGCAAAGGTGCCCTTGAGGTTGTCCATGTTCTTAATAGCATCTCCAAAGGAGGTCAGCACCTTCTTGCCATGAGCTTTGACCTTAGGGTTGCCCATTATGGCAGAGGAAGAAGACAGGTTGCCAAAGTTGTCAAAGAACCTCTGTGTCCAGGGGTAGACGACCAAAAGCCTATAGAATGGAACCATAGCAGATAAAAAAATCAAAGAATCTCAAAAAAATTAAAAGACTTTCCTGATCAATTTTTCAATCCTCATATTCACCATCCTCACCCATGCATTGAATCCCAGTTCCTACCTGCTCAGCGCCTCGCCTCCAGCCTCCTCCACATTTATTTTGCTCCACACATTAGTGATAGCAGCCTTCTCCTCACTAGTAAAATGCACCATGATGTCAGATCTGAGAGCCTACAGAGATTGCAGAAGTGCCAAAAGCAGGTATGTCTGCCGCTGGAAGGGGTAGCCTTTTATTCTTTACTGCTCACCTTCTGGCCCCTTGCTCCCCTTAGAACTTGGAAGTCATTGGTCAAGGCTGAGCTCTGTCCCTCAGGGGTGGAGTCAGGTCAGAAAAGGGTCAGCAATGAAGATTGTACTCTGGTTTGTGATTATGTGTTTGGTTCCTGAAACATCCTCCCTTTGTTTGCTGCTTCTTCATGGTCAACACAATTTTTCATTCATTCATTCTCTTGTCTTCCCATGTCATCCTCCAGGATAATATTTACTTCTCCCATTGTCTTTCTCCAAGTAAGACCCATAGAGAGGAGCTAAGCCCAAGACAGGGAGAGAGTTCCAGTCCAAACGGCTTAATATTTGTGTTGAGGATGCTGACAGGGTCAAGAAAAAAATATATAATTGACATGGAATCTCAGTCAGTTCTGTCTCTCTTAAGAAGTTATCCTTGTAACTAAACCTCTGCATCTTAGTTTTCCAAGAGAAACAAAACAAATACATTGTTCCCTAGGAAGCTGAATAGTGTAGCAAATGATTTACAATAGGATTGAGACCTCAATCCCAAATCTCAGTACCTCAGGGTGCTTTCACAAAAAGTAACAGAATGAGTTTACATCCCATGCTTCTCAGGAACCCTGTCTCTGTCCATTTCTCTGTGACTACAGAGGAAACTAGGTATTTGAGGGAAATTGCCTTGAGCTCCCTTCCTGATTTTCTGCCCTACTTATATATCTTTATACAAGAGAGACAATTTAGGAGTCTGAAGTTTTTTTGAAACCAGGATTAGTGATCAAACTAAAGAATAGATGACTCAGTTTTCATTAGGCTAGGAGTTAGAGTATGTTTGATGTTTCCTGTAGCCATAGATGTTACAGGCTTTAAATTTCTCTGGTGTCCTTATGTGTGGATGCCCCTACTCTCTTGTGGGTTCCCTAGTATTCATCATGAAACAGAGTCTGCTCCTTTAACTTTTTCAGTTGCTATACTGTTATTTGAGTTTGGTTGCTATTGGTGATAAGGAATGGAGGAGAAGCATTCTATGTGTATAAATAAATCTCACTATTTTGTGGGCCAGCTGTGACCTTCACAAGTGTTTCTTAGTGTTTTTGTCCCTTAAGAAAGTCAGGAAATATCCCCTGGGTTAGACCATATAGCCTAGCATGACAGGATTCTAGGGTGAGAGAGATATTTGATCACTAGAGTGAAAGAACAATGAATAAACAAGAAACAGCTGGCTATTCCGTAAAGAATAATCCCTGGGTTAATACGAGTTTGTTTGTTTTTGTTTGTTTGTTTGTTTTTAAATCCATGGAGCTAGGGCTCTAGGTTTCCAAAGCAAATTTTCTACAGATCCACAATGTGAGGAAACTGACTTTTCCTTATACCTTGGGTATGAAGATCAGACATAGACAAAGCCCAGGAAATAAAAACCCAGTCTCTAAAGATCAAGAGCTTGGGAAACAAGTCTTTGCCTGAAGCAGATCCTGTGAGTGTATCCCATTTTCCTGCTAATTCAGACGTTGGACACCAGTCTTCTCTTGGACTCGGAGTATCGGGTTGGTCTGCTTCCTGCATCTTCACACCCTTTGCAAGGCCCATGGCTCTTCTAGTAAAGGCCTTTGGGACCAGAGTTACTTGCCTCCAGGGATCTGCCCCACCTTTTGTTCTCTTATTGCTACAGCAAAAGGCTTTAAAGAAAGATTATAAGGTTGAAAGACAGCATATCTATAGCTCACTACAAGGCTCAGGAATTCTGATTCTGAAGTCAGATAGGCTGAGTGTAATCTCATTATTGCTTAGGTACTTGTTGATTAATGCTAAATTATTTCAGATGCTCTTTTGAAGCACTTTATTTATTTCTTTTATGAAATATCATAATTGTTTCCTTCCATTCTTGAATGAAAAACCCAAAATTTAGAGAGATAAGTGAAATAGTCATTCAGGATAGATTAGAAAGAGTAATGGTCAGAGAAAAATATAAACAGTCAGTCAAAATAGTTACTTATTATTTATAAAATTAAAAATTAATAAAATAAAAAACACATTATATCTAAAAGTACTTAAAAAGACTTTTAAATAGAAACTCTGGGTGGGTCATGCTGATGCTTGCCTTCTTTCTGCCACCATCTTGGTTCCACGTTCCCAAACAAAATGCCTAGTGAAGTCACAGAAACCATCCTGCTACAGAGCAGGAGTAGCCACAGTGCAGGCTGAGACAGGGTTGGAAGCAGAACCTGGCAGTGATGAATCAGTGCCAGAGCTCGAGGAACAACATGCCACACAGGCAACCACACAATGAGCGCAGCAGGCAGCAGCAGCTGAGATCAATGAACCAGTCAGTAAACAAAACAGAGCCAGAGTGAAAACAAGGCATAAGAGGCTATGTCCAAACTGGGTCTTCAACTGGCTACAAAGGTTATAGGGTCACTTTCCAGAAATCTAAGAATATCCTCTTTGTCATCCCAAAACCAGATATCTACAAGGGCCCCGCTTCAGATACCTACCCAGATTTGGGGAAAAACAAGATCAAGGATTTATCTCAGCAAGCACAGCTAGCAGCTGCTGAGAAATTCAAAGTTTGTGGTGAAGCTAGTGCTCTCCAAAGTTCAAGAAAACATGCAGATTCCAACTGTACAAGAGGAGAGTGAAGAGGAAGAGGTTGTTGAAACATGCGTGGAAGTTAAGAACATAAAACTGGTCATGACACAAACAAGTGTGTTGAAAGGCTGAAGAACAGTTCAAACCCTGAAAAAGAACAGTAATAATATTGCAAATTCTATCATGGAATTAAAAATGTAACCATCAAAAACTGAGGACCTTTTTTTTGGTGCTTCAAAAGAATAACTGTGCCTCGGTTTATAATTTGTGCTGTTTCTATCATTAATAAAGTCATAGCTTCTTATGGAATGAAAAAATATTTTGAAATTTGTTCAAGATTAATTCTTGCCTTTCAAGGTATCAAGTAGCATTTATACTTTTATAAGTGCTGTGCAGAATTTTAATTAATGGAAGATGGCTCTTTTTAGCAGGAAAAAAATCAGGTATTTTCTTAAATTTTGCTAGCTAATTTATAACATGTATCCTAATCTTATGGGGCAAGTATTGTGTTATCCCATGGCTGGGATTATACCCTAAGAATCATGAATCACCAATTCAAAAGTACCTATGTCCCCAGTGTTCATAGCAGTGATGTTTATAATAGCCAAGTGCTGGAAACAGCCTAAGTGTCTATCAGTAAATAAGTGCATCAAAAAAATGATGGTACATTTACACAATGGAACACTACACAACAGAAAGAAAGGAGTTCCTACCTTTCATGATAGAATGAATGGGAATAGTAGAATATTATGCTAAGTGAAATAAACTAGGCAGTGAAAGACAAATACTATATGATCTCACCTATAAGTGGAGCCTAATACACAAACTAGAACCAAGGACATGGAAATAAAGAACAAAGTGACAGTGACCAGAGGAGAGGATGAGATAATGGGGGAAAGAAGGAGAAGGAGCAAATCAAGGAACATGAATAGAAGACTCATGGGCTTGGAAAATGAAGGGAGATTGACTGTGGGAGAAGGGTGGAGAGCAGGGTAGGGGTGAGCAACAGGGAAAAAGGCAGAACAAATGTAACTGAACAATAAAAAAAAGTACCGTCTTTAGGTGCTGTTAGTGTATAGAATTATGTAAATTACATTGTTGCTAGATAAAATAGGTCTTTAAACCCACTACATTTTTATACTATTTCAGAAAAATACTTTAAATATTAATCTTCATTACAAATTCACTATTTTATTTTTAATTTTTAAATTGGAAAATTATAAGCAGGTTTTATAAGTCACTGAAAGTACAAAAAACTGCTTAGAATTTTTGATTAGAGAGGAAAGCAGTTCCTCTGTTTCCATTGTACATATGAATTTATGTTCTTATGATAGAAATAAGTGAGACTGAAGGTTTCATCAGGCGTTTCATTAGGCTGAAATAACTTGGAGAAAAGTCTTGCAGTTGCCATGCAGGAACCAATGAACAATTTTTGGTATGATTGCACAGAATGAGCAAGTAGACCACAACCTGTGGTGAGGCAACACTACTGCTTTCAGCATCTTCTTTTACAAAGGTTGTATGTGACTCTGAACCAGAGCTAGGACTCATTCTGAGTGACATCTTTTAGTTGGTGACTTATAACATGGACATTGATGGTTTGACTGACCTCTTTCTGGGGCCAGTGTGCTCATGGTATAGCCAGATGCAGATACATGTTAATTAAGCCAGAGGCATCTTCACTGGGCAATGGAAATGGAAAGTTGGAACAGACCAGTTATTGCATTTTTCTATATAGTGTACCTTAAAGTTTAAAGCTTGAATCTAGCAACTGAGAAAGTTATGCATTTTTTATTTTACCCTGAAATGTAGCTTTACTTTCTTGGTTTTCTTGATGTTTTTTGACCTTAAGTAAAATTGCTTTTATTTATTTTTATGATTAAAATTCTGAGAAATCTGTGGTGTTTCTATTTTAAATAGTATTGCTAATGTATTCTATGAACTAATAACAACATAGAAAAAAGTCTCTGGAAGAGTCAGAAGCAATGACACCATTATTGGAGCCAGTGCTTTCTAATTTTCCTTTCTCTAAGTTTATTGCACAACCATAGGTCTTTGGTCCATATGTCATGGCTTTTACCCAAGAATTAAATGGAAATTTATAAACTTTGTTCAGTTATAGTTCCTATGAATTATACATAAATACAATATTTCAGTTTCCACTTAGGGTTGATTCAAAAGGACTTTTCTAGACATAGGGCTTAGAATTCTGCATTCTAAGAATTTCATTTTTCAGAAATGAAAGAAAAAGATTAATTCTATGCTAAGATTCTATCTTACTGTGAGAAGATTGGGAAATTCTTGGTGACTTTTGAATTCTAAAATACATTACTGACTTTTTTTAAACTTGGGAATGCTATCTTAGTACTTTGGGCATCAGTATTGGAGCTGTAGCATAACATGTGTCCTGAAAAAAAAAAAAAAAAACCTATCTCTCTGGCAATGGATACATTTGAGGTTTGGTAAATAAGTAGGGTATAAATGGAAGCAACAATGAGGAATTATGAGGTATCAGAACCTTTGGTTCGTATGATCTAGTGGGGGTGGTTAATGAGTGCTCCTCCCAACAACCCCTCGTAGCCCTTTCTAATTCTCGCCCTAAAAAGGTTCTTTCTGAAACTCAAAACCCACAACCACTACTTTATTGAGCCTGAGGCATATGAAAGGGAAAGGAACACCACTTATGTTTCTAGACCAAGAAGCTACTGTAGCTCTCCTCTGTACAGGCATCTCATTCAGGCCTCGATGTCACTAGTCTTTTCCTGCCCGTTTTTTTGTTTGTTTCTTTCTTTGATTATTCATTTTGTTTCTTCCTCTTCTTATTATTTATTCATCTGTTTTCTGAGGCATGGAGGCATTTATTTTGTTTTGTTTTTAATTAACAGAAGCAGACAGATCCAGTGTTTTTCTCCTGGGGACTTGGGCTGGTGAGAGCTGGGTGGGGTCAGAAACTGTGGGCACAGATAAGGGCTTAGGATTACACAGAGTCATGGCAAAGGAGGGGACTAACTAAAGACAGTGAGAGCCAGAGTGTTTTCCTACGTGCCTTCAAAGACCTCATCCACGGTTCCTACACAAGTAGATAAATGAAAGTGCTTGATGGTCCTGCATGATTAACTCCTCAGAAATGCCTAATGAATATGATCTGTGTAATACATGTGTAAGTGTGTTTATAAATATATGAATATTGTCAAAACATAAAGGCCACAGTGACTAGTTAACATGCAAGACTCAGAAAGCTAGGAGAATAAATAGCATTCTTCAAATTAGTTGAAATTAAAAATATATTTAGTGACAAAAAGAGAGACTGAAAGTTTCCTAAAAGAGACAGATGACTCCCAAGTTAGAAATTCTTAACCATAATCTTATGTGATGTTCTGCTATATAAAAAGAGGTGTGTAAATCTTTAGAGAGTTGGCCAACAAAAATGTATAGGGGAAGAAAAGTCAAGGACAGTATAGAAAAAATAACTCGCTCTGTTGGCTTAGAGTCTAGATGTGCTTTGAGCCTCATATAATGTTCATGTTCAGGCCAGGTCATCTTCTCATGCAGATGGATAAATAAGCCCCATCTGACCCATTTAGCAAGAAGATTACTTAGTATGATTGCACCAGCTACTGGCCTCCACACAGTTTATTTTCTCTACTTTTACCTGATTGATATAAGGAAAGAATTTATTGTTCCCATAAATTAGTATTATAGTTATAAATCTCAATGTAAATTAATAAATAAGTACTCTGGTTTCCATTCTGGTCTTGTGTGCTTTTCTTTTAGTCAAAATAAGCCTTCAAGAGCCAATCACATCCTATAAAATGAATTGGTCACCTCCTGGAACTCAATAATCTGATCAAAGGCCCTGCATGTTTCAATCTAACCAGCTCTAGTTGGCCTTACCTCTTCGAACAACATTTCACAGATTTCTTTGTACGTATATAGCAGTGAATGTATGTATATATATCTTGAACTTATAGTTGTGTGTGTGTTTGGCTATGCACTCATTCATTCAACACTGCAAAAATACTAAGAATACAAAAGTAAAGTAATGATTTCCTTTTTTTCTGTTTCATGTTTTTCTCTTTCACACTCATACCTCAATCCACATCTACAAGATTCTGTGCAAAGTGGGCATTCAGTTGTAGACTCCTGGAAAGGTGAGAGCTGGAAAAATCCTTTAGCCATCCAGCCCTGCCACATCTTTATATACAAGGAGAAACTAAGGTTCTTCCCTGGGTTAAATGGTACATGAGAAAGGGTCAGCGACCTCACTAGCAAAGATCCTATGCTTCAAATTACTCTGAGAGCATTAGGTTAATGACTATATATTTTACGAACTAAAGACCCATACACGTGTACTAATAAGAGATATTGTTTTACTTCTAGGTGTATGAGACAACCTGCAAGATGGATATCTGACGAGTAATGACTGATAATTCTATGACATATATTAGGACAACCAGAAATAACCTTTTAAATCAGAAGGAAATACATTTTAAGACATGTCACATTCTGTTTCAGGGGTCCATGTCTCTTCATGATGCTGGTTGGGGTGGAGTTATAGTCCTGCATTAAACTTCTCCTTTTCTTGCCATCTGTCCTGCAAGCCTCCTGCTGGGGACCCAGATAACAGTCATCACTGAAGGCAGAAAATATACAACCACACACCCCGAGTGTCAGCATGACTCAGCATGACTCAGCGTGGCTGCCCTGGCACCAGATCCTTGCCTACAATGACATGCAGATCGTGAATATAGGGAGCATGGCACTGACTCAGACTGGGGCCCTGGAAGTAATGTCTATGCTCAGACTATGGGAAGGCAACAACGGAGGCTTAGACAAAAGTGGAAAATGGAGCTTATTTAGTCAAAGCTGAGGAGACTAGAGAAGGTAGAGAGAGCAGAGCTTATAGAAAGTACAGTCATTTAGGAAATGTTCTTAGAGTATCTTCATTGTTCAGACACTAATTTTAATGCTTAAATCATAAATAAGAATAAGATATGTATCTTGCCTTCCAGGAGTCCTGGTCAAAACAATAGTTAATTATAATCCAATATTATATTATCTTTTATACTTGATAAAGATTTATATGAGAGGAAGAAAATATGATTCTCTAGGTTATTTTTAGGAAGTAAGGAATGGACCAAAAGATTTTACAGAATTAAAGAGATTTAAGCAGGGCCTGGAAAGATGAAAATGAATTTTTCATGGAGGAGAATCCCTATTCTCCATCTCCCTTCTTATGAGTTATATGGAACTGCTAAAATACAGTGGAAAAGAATGATTTGGTCTAAGAGAAAAGCCCTAATGGTACATGGTCAGAGAAGAAAACTTCATCACTCATCCTAATCCTCCTGTCCTCCTCTCTTCAACATCAGAGGCTTCATTAGCAAGGCTTCTGGAGTCAGGAAAAATCACATAAAGGAATAAGGCATCAGGTAGGGTGTGCAATGAAGGCAAGCCCAATCCTAATAAAATAGGGTAATCAATGCTTTAGCCAAATGTTGCCATGAAACATTAGGAGGGGCTAGTGAACCCAAAACTATCTAGTTCCTAATATAAGCTTGAATAAGTTGCATAATATCTCCACATCTCTAAAACACTGGGTGAAATTATGACTTAGTTCATATGGTTGTTATGAGGAATGATTTCAGTTATTGCATAAAGAAACAGGTACATAGTATATTCCCTGTTATCTATTATAATATTATAAATATATACATATAACTATGGGGGTCACATCTTACTTTCAAAAAATATTGGAAATGCAAATATTTTGAGGGATTTCCTTTTTCTTTTATTTTCCTTTATTTTTAAATAAATAGTATATATGTTTAAAGTGTATCATATGATGGTATGATACACATATACATAATGAAATGATTACTACAGTAAAACTAATTAACATCTCTTTCCTCAGTTATCATTTTGTGTATGTAATGAGAGCACCTGAGACCTAATCTCTTAGTAAACATTTGATACTGTATCACTAACTATAGTCATCATGCTGTGCATTAGATCTCCAGACTTATTCATCCTACATAACTGCAACTTTGCACCCTTTGACCCACATCTCCCTATTTTCTACACTTCTACTTTCTTCTTCTATGTTTTTGACTTATTTATATTCTATATACAAGTAAGATTATGCAATTTTTTCTTCTTTGTTGTGCCTGGAATTCTTTTGACTTTAAATATTGACACTAGATTCAGTTTATTTTGAAACACTACTCAGCGTTCCCTAAACAATTCTATGAGAGATACTTAGATAATAGGCCATGATGTTGTAGCTTCCAGTCTACCTTCTCTCTCTCACCCTCACATTTGCCTCTTCCCTTACTCACTGTCTTTGTCATGGTGCCCTTCTCTTAGTCTTCTTTTGACCAGTGAGTGTCTCCTGAGGCAATCTAAGACCTTACATTGTGGTATAGAAGGAAAAATATCCATGGCTGGTTTTTGAGGGTGAGGAAGTACGTCAACTCAGCCCAATATAGATGGTAAATGACCTTCTATAAAACTGATGCCGAGTTCCTTCTTTTTTAATTAAAACTTGATACTGAGTTCCATTTGCTTGCAGATGAAAAAGAGCATGTGAAGTTAACACATTGAGAAATCTTACACTGATGACATTTGGGAAGACTCTTGTTCTCAGGCTCTGCAAAGGGAGGTGCAGGGAACTTGCAGAGTTTTATTTTTTTGTATTTCAAACTTATCACACAGCATTGTTCCTAGCATGGTTTAGTGTCCTCAGTGCTCAGCCTTAGTTAGAATGTCACACAGACTTAGATAAATAGATGTGAATGTGTTTGGGGGGCACTGAGTTTCTAAGTTACTGCTGGGTAAACAGAGAGGCAGTGGGTTAGGACTGTGCTGTAACAGAAGAATAAAATACGTAAGTGTTCTCTTCCTTAACCAACTCCACAGCTTAGCCAAGAGGTCATTTGGACAGGTATAATCCTCCAGCGTTATCAGGGACCTACCTATATAACCTATAATTTGACAATCTTTGTCATCTAAGATAGAGCCGCTTTCTATTCTGAACTTGTTTCCAGTTGTTTTTTCTTCTTTTTCTTTCAAACTTGCCTAAGGAGATGTAGCTGTGTTGAGGAAGTATGTCTGTAACCGTGGCTTGAACTCTGATCTCCAATCTCTAAACTGTGAAAATGGGCAGTAGAGGGCAAGGATACCTGCTTCTGTTTCTTGGGCCCACAGTGGATGTCTGTGCTGATGTTTTGTTTTGTAATAAGCACAGTCTCGGCAGCAGCAGCAGAACTAGGCCTTCATCCGAGCCTCACTGCTTACTAGCTCGGTGAGCTTGAGCAGGTTATTCCATCCAGACCACCTGCATTCAAATCACTAATTGGATAGTTATTAGTTATATGACTTCAGGAAATTTTCATACATTTCTGTGCCTCAGTTTCCTCATCAGTAAGAAACATTCCTCCACTTCTGAGTATTAGTATGAGAATAAACTAAGGTAGTTCATATAATCTACTTAAATTATGTCTTAACACATACTAAACAATCAGAAATATTATCATGAGCATGAATTACAAAATATTCAATAATATATACTTCACAGAACTACCATATTTAATGAGATTATTTAAACACCTTGGAATGGCACCTGACATATAGAAAGATTTCAGTAAGTGTTCCCATCCCCTTTCATTTCCTTCTGGCCCAAATCTGTCTGTTTCTTCAAGTGTCTATCCTGTGGTCTTGAGTCCCTTAATTACCCTGTTTCCTGCTTAACTTCTGTTCAGATTCTTAGTGGATCATTTATGCTTCAGAATCTTGGGTTGTACATGCTTCCAGTAAAGTGAGGTTTTCTTTAAACTCCAAAATTGTCACTGTCTGTGTTCATATGTGTCCTGTGGCTTCAGGTGCTTCAGCTCTTAAAGGTAAGCTCTGGGCTTCAAGCACAGTACCTGGGAAGATGGTCTTACAAGGGGAGACGAAGGCTTCTGTTGCACAACATCTCAGGCCATGGCCAAATTAAATATTGGTCTTTGAGTCTGTCTCCACATTTAAACAGTGGTTGGTGTTATTTTCTAGAAACTAACTGCTGCTTTGATACCTCTGGTCCCTAGGACACCTCTAGCTCTGGCCTGAATTGCTGTCACTGGTTAAGGCAGTATGTACCTCTGGATCCTCATAGTAACCCCATGAGATAGATTCAATTTTTATCCTTATTTTATAGATAATGACTGAGTTCAGAGGAGTTAAGACATTGCCCCTGGTTAATGGGAAGTCTCAAGGAATAGTAGAATGTAAATTGCTGCTGCACTGTGCCTCTCTACCCTTCTCACACTCACCCTGGAACTCCCAATCTATCTCCCCTGAGACTCATGGGCTCCACCCAGAGCTGTCTGCCGAACCTGAATACTTATCTGAGCCTACAGACCTATAAACCTTCTGGGTCCTGATAGCTGGCAGTTAGCCCTGGCCCTGCCCTCCCTGCAACCTCTGATAGACACATCTTACATACCAGCTCTCAAAGTCCCTGTAGGGGAGGTCTTGTGTTTGCTGAGTCACAATGTTTCCTAAGTCCAAGCTCTGGGAGACTTCTGCTCTCACAGCTATACTTATTAGTGTCTCCATTTCCACCTCCTTCATCCACAGCCCAGTTCCCCTGTTTTTCCAGTTCCACCCATCAAATACTTCTCAACAGTGCAGTAAAGGGCTACAAGCAGTAAATTCAGTGTCTGACCTGGGTCCAAGCACTAGCATTGCCACTTATATGTCTGACCTTAGGCAAATGTCCTGACTCCTCTGAACTTAGCCTTGTCATCTAAAAACAAGGACAGGAATTGTACCTATCTTATGAAGTCAATGTGAGGATAGAAGGAGATATGACACACTAGAAAGCAGTAGTTTAATTGACTGGACTTTAGAATATAAAATGTCTTAACACATAATAGATTTTATCATCCATTAACCCTGTCCAATTTATTTCAACACATCAGTTGATTATTTGATTAATCCAATCAAAAAGTGTGGGGAGAGACTTCTCTTATGTGTTTCTATGTGTGCACATGACAGGAAAGTAAAGAATAAAATATAATGGCATAAGTCTTCACAGAGCTATGTGAGTCTTAGGAAGTCATCAAGATCAATGTCGCTTAGGGGAAAATTCCCTCTGAAATACCCATCATATTCATACAATCATGGGTGAAACACTTTTGTGGCGATGAGTTCATATCTTTTCCACTGAGCCCTTGTTTTTGTGAGACAGCTTAATTTTCACAAAGTTCTTACAAAAATAAAAGCCCTTTAATCCTATGTCACATAGCATAACTCAAATCTCTGTTTCAGAAGATAGCCTTTCATAAGAGAACATTCATACATTTGTTAAACCTGAATTGCATTCCTTGTAACAAACACAGCTGACATGTGAAGCAGAGAGCCACAGTCCTTGATTCCACCATGCCAACCACACCCTTTCTTCCTGACCTTAGAGAAATAAATGAAATGGTATAATTTATGAAAAATGCCTGGCACATAACTTCAGTTATTTTTATTATTACTATTATAAATTAACAGATGCAAAGTGCAAAATGAAATAATTTGGGGCTGTAGCAAGAATGATTGCAGTTAAACACAATAGAAGCAAGTATTTCTAGTGCATTTACCATATATGTCACTATTTTAAACTCTTTGGATCTATTAACTCATTCAATGTCACAATAATCTTATGAGGATGTTAAAATCCCATTTTACAGATGAAAAAACAAACACACAGCTAGTAAGAGATCCTTAGTTGCCTGCTACTCAGGCAGTTTGGCTGCAGAGATCGTGCTTTTCAACACTGCTCTTTACTGCCTAAGACTTCCCTGAAGCAAAAGGTTTGAATCTTTGAAATGAATTAGCAGGGATGGCTATGTGAGGAGGGTGTCAAGTTCTTTTCTAATATGTATAAGAACATGGGTGAAAGGGACATCTCTTCACACATCTAGCACCCAGTGGACCTGGCAAAAGAAGAGAATTTCATAGCTGAATGAGAGGCCCAAGAAACATCTGCTTGTTCAGGAATATTGGGGTCAATGACAGTCTCTGTTTAAGAGTTGACAGAGCTGATGAATTTAATCAATAGAAATTCTATGTTGGAAGAAGGTCCATTCATTCCAGTCTACTGCTTAGAGAAGAGGAAGCTGAAGCTTAGAGAAGGGTGAAGACTTTCTCAGTATGTTTGAATTCGCCATGGAAATGCCCACACAAGGACTCAAAGTTCCTGACTTAATGTTCAGAACACTTGCTTATAACTGCTCATCTTGAAAGAAAGAATAGATGGCATCTAAAATACTTTAGGTCATTTTCATGCGACAGCTAGGACTGGGTAGATTCCAGGTTATTTCTTTAGAAGTAAACATATCATATAAATACATAAATAAGCAAACCCTGCTCAGGGGCTGGGAGGGAAATGTTGCCTCTCCCAGGTCTTGGCCCTGCAGATAGTGCTATCGGAGCCCTAACAGGGCCTCGTCCCAGTGCTGGGCCTTGGAGTGAGTCAGCCTCACACAGGCCCAGGACAGGCCATATCATTCTGACCTGGATGCTAAGTAGGAGAGAAGAAAAAGGGCTCATGGTTATAATCTCAGGCTACAGATATAATCTCCCTAAAAAAAAAAACAAAAACAAAAACAAAAAACACAACACTCAGAGGTCTATGTTACCCTGTATTCCCTTTGGTGTGCCTGAGCCCCAAAGCGCTCTCTGTTCCAAAGTGATGGCAAGGTCATTGCACCATGTGCCACCTCATCCAAACCTCTGTTCAGGCAACAGGTGCTTCTTTTGTATAATAGTCAAGGAATCATTGAGAAATTTACTCTTTCAATTTTTTCCTATTTTTCTTGCTTCAGTGGCTCAGTGGGAAAAAATGTATGGTTTTTTTCATGCATTGACAATATAATTTCACAACAATGTTATTAGGTTTGTGCAAATTCAAATTGCTAGTGGCTGGAAAAGTTACATTATGGTGAGTCAAAAAAAGCCATTATGAGTTCAGAAAATAAAAGCTATCAACTCTGGGCCTCACCTTTTTATCAATACTGTAAATACTATAAAACTACCCAAATTGTTGTGTCTCACATATATAGCACCTAGGCATATGACGGAAACATGGTAGAAAATCAAAGAATGGCTTTAAAGAGTATTTTAACAACAAATTTCTGACACTACCTGAGGGTTAGTAGACAGTAGACAATATACAGTTAATGTTCCAAAAATGTAACTAGGGTGGGATTAGGATAGTGGTCAGAATTTAATTTCTTATACCCAAAGAGATCTTAAAACAGAAGCAGTGGGGACTAGGGTTCTATATTCCCTCTTCAGCTGTCCTCAGATAGAAATCTCTTCAAAGAACTAGTAGTCCCAAAAGGCCACTATCTAAAGGTAAATGTTGCCTCCAGAATAGAGATGTCATTTTACAAAAAACAAAAACAAACACACACACACACACACACACAAAAAAAATCAGGCATGTCCTTATCTTGTTCCCTGAAGCCATCGGAGAGGTGACCCTTGCATACCTTCAGCATTAGAGAAGACTTGAGAAATATTGGGTTGTGTCCTTTGGGTTGACATACTTTTCTCCTGCATCTACCAAGTTCAGTTCTCTTGTCTACCTTCAATATCTGTTGCAGCAGGAGTGGGACTGAATGTACTGAGAAGCTGGTGACTCAGACCAGGAGAAACAGGAGATATTAGTGTCCATTCCTTATTAAGAGGCTCCTGAGTCTTCTTAGTCCATTCATTTATGAAGAATGAATTGTGGATCAGAAATTGTTTTCAAATCTTTTGGCTGACTTTGACATCAGAATCTGACCTAGGCACTGATAAATTAACCAAGGCCAGGTGTGCCAGATCTGGGACAGTCATATTTTAAACAGGGTAGAGAGACAATCATGAAATTAACTATTTATTTTATTTATTCATGTATTTGTTAATTCATTCATCAATACTTTCATCCCTTTATTCATTCATAAACAAAAAGCCTAGAGGTTAGTATAGTATGTTAATGCTCAGGGCTCTGTGCATGTGGGGGGATGGGTAAGGGAAGCTGTTGGGGTTTGGGAGGTGGAACCAAGGTAGTTCAACTTTGCCGCCCCCTTGTGTTCTCCTCACTACCCTGCAAGTCTCTGTCAACTGCTGGGTTTAATTTTGAGACTTTTGGGGAAGTAAACTCTGCCTTGCTATGTTTCAATATCCTCATATTAATCAGAGAATAATTTTTAAAATAGGAGAATATTGTCACATGTATGAGGCAGATATCTAAAGTTAAACAAACTGCAGTTTGAATGCCATCTACACAGGACATTAGACAATTTAATTAACTTCTATGAGTCTGAAGTTCTTCAGTATAAAATTTGTATAACAGTATCTGCCTTCTGCTGTTTAAATTAGACCTTAATTATCTAGTGCATCAGTGGTATTAGTATAGTGCCCAGCATAAAGTAAGAACCCTATAAATGTTACAATATGAGAATCTATTGTCATATCACAAGCATAACAAAGCATTATTTATTGTGCTTAGTATGATTAAGACCTAAATTGTCAAAAGATTAATATATGGCGAACTATTTGGCTGAATCTAGTCTCTCTTACTTCAAACTATATTTTATTTCAGATCAAATAACTGAGACTTTGGAAATGTTTTCTCATTAATTATTATTTCCTAACAGAAAAGAGACTGGGTTGATTTTCCTTTCTGTTATTTTCTAGCTACTTAATCTTGGGACATTACTTAGTGTTTGTGTGCTTCAGTCTCCACATCTGTACAAAGAGGGTAACCTGACCCACAGAGTTATTGTGGATGTTAAATCAGTTTCTGTATGAACAGTGTCTTGTACATAGTGTCAGCCATAACAATTCTATTATTATTACTATTAGTAGTAATGTTATTAATACTATCTTTGAATCATGCTTCTTTGAATGTTGAGGATGTGGGGAGTTGGAGCAAGGACATGATGTTCACATATGGGAACAGGTGGGAATGAAAGAATGAGATTATAACATTGAGAGTTAAACTCTGGTCTTTCTCTGACAAGGTTTGGAGAAATTTAGTCCCTTCCAGAGAGCAGTGTGCAAAAGCAACTTAAAAGAAGTCACTCATTTTATATCCATGTGGTGACCAGCAGTATGCCAAAGAGATCTCTGACTCAAAGTGTGTGTGAGCCATGTGCCAATGGACAGACTCACCTGTGGATGTAAAATAAACCTCTCTTTTCCCACACATACTAAAATAAGGTTAATCTAGAAGTGAGTAGAAGAAGGCTAGGTTGTAGTTTTTCATGGGTAAGTGCTCCATGTAATACTCATTTGGAATATACATATATTCCAAAATAAAGTTTCTTCTATAAAAACAAAGTTCAATGGAAATTTAAGAGTAGAGAATACATGGTTATTATTTATTTGAGGTATGCTTTGGAAAAGAATGCTATTTTATCAGGTAGATAAAAGACAGGGACTATCCTAAGAAAGGCAACGATCTCAAAGCTACAAGTGGGAAATCCCCAGTAATGTACAGTTATTTTTTAAAACAGATCATTATACAGGCCCTTGTATAAAATATTGCGGATAAGTTAGGTGATGCAGACCCCGACTTGTGGGTTTCACCACATTGTGACTGCTGTACAAGACATTCACCCGGACTACCGAGTCTTGTGGCTCTTGTGGCAGAAAAGGATGAGCATAGTTTTTCTCTCAAAGGGAGAAAAAGCCTCAGTCCTCTCCTTGACAGCCCTTATTTCTTTTCTGGGCACTTGAGGTGATCGTCCTCATTTACTATGCACAGGTTTGCTTTAGGTGGTTACCTTTTACAGAAAACAAAGGAGGTGACACCGCTAATCACATCACAGAAGAAGGATATTTGCAAATGAAAAGGAAAAAGTGGTTGAACCAGTTACACTCAATCCTTAGAAAGTTTAGCATGGATTTTAGGAAGTTACTTTGCAGTAAATGACCTCAATTCAGGGTGAGGAACTAAAAACAAAAGCAAGCCTCATTGCAGTCTATGTACACTGCAGGCCCAATTCCCCAAGGGAGAACCTATCCGTGGGCATGGGTCCTGTACATCTCCGAGTGGGAGCTGGGCCCACGCCACACAGAACGGTCTCCTACAGTTAGGTAATGAATAATTTGAGAGACTTAGCGTTCATAGAAAATGTAGAGGTTTATATAGTCTTTAAAATTCTAGTAAATGATTTTGTTGCTTTTTCTGTGACATTTCAGTGGTGAGTAATGTGTGAGGTAGCTTGTTCCATTAGTGTACACCTCTGATTGATAACAATGTCTTTCCCATATTTAATCTAAAAGTGTATATCCTTCTAACTTACAGAGGAGATTTTAGTTATTTTATGTAAAGGAATGCAAGATAGAGAGTATTTTTCATTCAAAATACAGAAATGTTTCTTTATACAGAAAAGTTATCTACCAAACTAATTTTCTCTCCATAAATTTTAGTTCTTCTAATCCCTTTTTCCATTTCTATGATTATAAGGTTTTTGTCATCTTTGTTCTGTTTCCCTCTCTTCAATTCCTCCTTATGTATAGATTTCTACCTCAATTTGTATTGAACAATAGACTAGTGAATGAATTTTCAGCACTCAAAGACAGATTTAGTTAGAAGTACCTAACCAGCATAAATATTACTTTAAACATTTATTTGTTGCATTCATCTGTTTCATATGACAACATGCTGATGAGATATGGAAAGAGAATTTCTGGTACATTTTTCTCCTTTAAAGTCACGACATATTAGTCAACTCCTTTTATCTAACCCCTGGCAGTGTGAGCATAGAATCATTTTCTATGATTCTAAAGGCTTCTGATTAACAAGCTGAATTTTCTTATAGCTCATCTCTACATACATTAATTCTGTATTTGCATGTCTTTCCAATTAGATTATACAACTCTTTAAGTTATGGAATATTCTTTAAATATTTTATTTATTTATTTTTAGAGAGAGAGGAAGGAAAGGAGAAAGAAAGGGAGAGAAATGTCAATGTGTGCTTGCCTCTCACACACTCCCTACCGGGGACCTGATCTGCAGTCCAGGAATGTGTCCTGACAGGGAATCAAACTGGTGATCCTTTGGCTTACAGGCCCACTCAATCCACTGAGCTACATCAGCCAGGGTAACTTAGGGAATATTTTGATTACTTTTATTTCCCCACTATTTATCATAGGACCTAAAACATATGAGGCATTTAATAAATTTTGGTTAATGGATAAATATTAACTTATCTCTGAAATATTTATTAACTACTTACTATGATACACACTTATTGTTGAGATTCAGAGAAGTATATAGAGATATCCAGGTGCATTACAGAGGAATAGACTGCTACAAACTCAAAGGAGTCAACAATTCTGCAGACTTCAGAGCACTTATGAGGTAACTGGCACACACTCATACACACATTATTCATAAATAAAGCCTGTTCACACAGAGAAGCACAATGTGGATCTTACATATGCTCTCATAAGCATAGCCTCACCAACGGCCTTCTTTCTGTTAGGGTCACTGCCTTCATACATCTCTCGAATGCTATAGCCTGAGTTATCTACCCTTCACCCAAGTCTCAACAGATAAGTATTGTACCATTTAAAGTGTGCTAAATGTACTGAATATTTTATTTCAGTTTTTAGGTGACAAAACACAAATGACATAAAACTCTCTCCTCACTTGCACCACAAATTCTGTTTGTATGGATATATATGATGAAGTTCAAGGTATGTGTAAAATAGGATTGAGTGAAACAGGCATGCTGGACAATTTCCTTCTTGTCCCACAACAGGACACCCAGGACTGTGGGCATTGTAGTTAGTGTCATCCTAAAGTCTGCACCTGCCAGCATAGCCAGAATTAGCACATGGGCTCATGAAGACTGTGGTCATTCTGAATAAGGAGAGAAGTGTGCCATTGCTGTAAAAAGAATGGAGAGGTAAATGATAAAGACAGGGAAAGAGATCCAGTGGTGAACTGCCTCTGAGCCCAGGAAGCCAGTTTGCAGGAAGTGAGCAGTGCTGCCGTAGGACCATGTGGTAGGTTTTACAAGTGGAGAAGAGCTTTTCCAGAGTTTATGACCTCTAAATACTCAGCATTCTTTCTTCCCCTCCATCTTATAGTACATCATCAGACAATGTTTTCCTTCCAAAGGTATAAGATTTTGTGGATTGTTATAGGAGATTATTCTGCATGGCATGGGCCCAGCTCACACTCAGAGATGCACAGGACCCACGCCCATGGATAGGTTCTCCCATGGGGAATCAGGCCTGCATTTTACCTAGACTGCAATGAGACTTGCTTTTGCTAAAACTCCCTCACCCTGAATTGAGATAGCAAGTGCTTACTATAACTTCCTAAAATCCATTCTAGAACTCCCCAGTATGGAGTGTAACCAATTCAACCACTTTTCCCTTTGCATTTGCAAATATCCATCTCCTGTGATGTGATTAGCAGCATCACCTCCTTTGTTTTCTGTAAAAGGTAGCCACCTAAAGAGAACCTGTGCATAGTAAATGAGAACCATCATGTAATGCCCAGAAAAAAAATAAAGGCCAGTCATAGCAAGGGCCGAGGCTTTTTCTCCTCTTGAGAGAAAAGCCATGCTGTCCCTTTTCCTCTACATTACTCGGCAGTCTGTGTGAATTTCTTGTGCCTCATCCACAATGTGGCAGACCCCAAGAGCCAGAGTCTGCATCAGATTGTCTCACTCTTAATTATATATTTGCAAAGTCTTTGCCTGAAATAATGAATAATAATATTAATCACATTAATATCAACAATTTACTCTTCAGCATCCAACTTTCATTCTGTCAGTCACACACATTTATTCTATATATCTGGTCTTTTCTTCTAGTTTTCCAAATAATTCCTTTGGCTCTACTTCACTGTCTCCACTATCTTATTTCTCCTGTTATTATCTTTTGTGCAGACCATTTATGTATTTCTTTCTGATTTGGACTAATTAGATTTTCTTTCTTGAAATCAATCAGATATTTCTTTCAATAATTAATCACTAAGGAAAATAATTAATCAATAGAAATGAGTCCATCAGTATAAAATGTTTGGGAAACATTGTTATCAATATTGCCATCTCAAATGGCCTAAGGAGGCATAAGGAGGTGACTCAAGAGATTCCAGAGAAATCAGAACAAATAGGCATAGTGGTAAACTCATTTTAGAAGGGTGTGGTTTACTCAGTGGACTTGGAACTCAGTACATTTTTAATGCTGTAAAATATGTGAGACTGTTACAGAACAACAAGGGAGGGCCTGAGATGATATACTATTACCAAAAGGAACCCCCCAGGTTCATTATGTCTGTTGCCAGAGGAAAGATATCTCTTAATGCCAGAGACTCATGAAAAGGAAAGGAAATATTTATTTGATGCTATACAAACTTAAAGTAGTGACCTAATGTCTTCATCAAACTCCCAAAGTCCCTTAAAACACCCACAAACACACACAGTCCTTCTGTTACAGAACACACAACAAGGGGGGCCTGGGATGATATACTATTATTGAAAGAAGGCCCCGGGTCCATTATGTCTGCCGCCAGAGGAAAGACGTCTCTCAATGCCAGAGATTTGTGAAAAGGAAAGGAAACATTTATTTAATGCTATATACAAACTTAAAGTAGTGACCTAATGTCTTCACCAAAATCCCAAAGTCCCTTAAAACACCCACAAACACACAGTCCTTCCTTCCTTCCCCCTTTGCCCAGTCCAGAGTACCGTATCTCAGGAAAGGAAATAGAAGTCCATGGCTCAGGTAGTCCCCTGGTTCTTCCCAGTTAGTACTCCCTCTCCACTGGGAGACCTCCCTGGGTTCCCGGCACCCTTGGCTGAGTCACTGGGATCTCTGCTAAAACCAGGTGGTGGTTCCCCCTTCTAAAGCTGTGGGGGCCCCACTCTGCCAGGCCGTGTGGTTCTCTCCTCAGGGCTGCCGCATGGTTCTCTTCTCAGGGCTGCAGGAGTCTACACTCCGTCAAGTCCGCGTGCTTCTCCTTCTCCTCTCAGGGCCAAGGGAGTCTTCACTCTGCCAAAGCTGTGGGGTTCTCTCTTGCAGGGCTGCGCATAACTCCCCCCCCGCCAATGGCTGCTGCGTCTCGGTTTAAATCCCGGTGCCAATCTTCCTCTGAAGCCCCATTTCCGGCTCCTCTCACAATTGGCTACAGCTGTCAGATTCTGGGCAGGTGTAGCCCTGTGGTGTGGAGCCAATTATCTCCAGGCTCTTCTGGATCTTATTACAGATCCCTATTTGAGGCTCCCCTCTTGGCTGCACCCTGTTACACTCTCACAATTGGCTACAGCTGCCAGATTCCCGGGCAGGTGTGGCCCTGTGGTGTGGAGCCAATTATCTCCAGGCTCTTCTGGATCTTATTACAGATCCCTATTTGAGGCTACTCTCTTGGCTGCACCCTGTTACACTTCCTTCCCCCCTTTGCCCAGTCTGGGGTACCATATCTCAGGAAAAGAAATAGAAGATCTTGGATCAGGCAGCCCCCAGTTCTTCCCAGTAATCTGTGTCATCTGGTAGGCCTCCCTTGGTTCCTGGCACCATCAGCTGTGTCGCCAAGGATCTCTGCTAAAGCCAAGTGGTGATTCCCCTTCTAAAGCTGCAGGGGTCCCCACTCTGGCAAAGCCACGTGGCTCTCCTTTCTATTGCCACAGCTGTGTGATCCTCTCTGCACAATAGCCACAGGAGTCCCCACTCAGCCAAAACTGCGTGGTTCTCCCACATGTCCACAGCTGTGTGGCTCTCCTTTCTATTGCCACAGCTGCATGGTTCTCTGCAGTGCCACAGCTTCAGTGCCACAGCCACAGTGCCACAGCCACATGGCCCTCCCTCTGCACTGCCACAGCCGTATGGTTCTCCCTCTAATGGCTGCCATGTCTGGGTTTAAATTCCTGAGCCAGTCTTCCTCTGCAGCCCCATTTCCAACCCCTCCTACAATCAGTTACACCTGCCAGCACTCTCAAAGCCTTACAGCTTTACTGGGATGCCATTGTGAGTCTGGGCAGGTGTGGCCCCATATCATGGAGCCAATCGCCTCCAAGCCCCCACGCAGGCGCTGTAATTCAGGGGACCTGTCTCCGAGTTACATCTTGGTGGGGAAGTTACTTCCATTCTCCTGGCTCAGAGCATGGCCACAGCTATTTAACATATCTGTGCAACCAATTAAAGATTGTAGATATGTTAAATGACCACACCAGAGGTTAGCTGCAAAGCTGTTGCTATGCAAAACAGCTCTCAATGGCCCTGCTCCATTTGTCCCTTCCCCCAACTGACACCTGAAGGGGAAGGGGTGAGGACATCTTAATATTTCCTGGACACCTTGAGTTCTGGACCCCATTCCAAACCCCTATTTGGGCCCCACCCCCCCTTGGCTGCACCCTGTTACAAGACCTGTAACACCACAAAAAAGTTTAAAACAGAAAAAAAGACAGGAGTTGAGAGTTCCTTAAAAAGCATTCAGGAAGACAGAGTCCTAGTACAAAGGTCTCCTCAGAAGCCAGCAATCTACTTACACTGAGTTCCATATTTAAAAAAAAAAAAGCGAGCATCTGAATGACTAAAGCAATACCAGAATTTAATGATTGAGTGCATAAACTTTGCACAGCCAACTCTGGAAAAAAGATAAAGACTCACAGATATGTAAAAATACATTGCTGGTGGAGACAATCATATAGATATTCTGATATTTATGTATCAAGTGAAATTTCTTTGCATATAACCAAGAAATTTTGTGGCACTTGATTATAAAAACAATTAAAAAGTAACACAAGAAAAAACATTACTTTTTCCCAAATTCAGTGGGATCTGTGTGTACCCATAGTCTTTTAAACATTGTTTACTTATAAACATCACTACTGGTACCTTTGAAGATGGATTCAGGAAGAATGATGTGATAGCAATTTTTGCACCACTTCCATTTCATAAAAACCTTTGAAAACAAGAATAAATTTTCCCCAAGAATTTGGCCCATGGTATCATCATTAATAATAAGCAGTGGTTTATGGGGAGAGATAAGTGGAGAAAAGATTAATGTGTTTTGGAAATGACCACCACTCCAGGGGATGGTCAATGAAATAAAGTCAATCTAGGAACTGAGGTGGCAAATACTCTTGATATGTGATATGTACACATATATGTCATGGGGCTGAAGCAGGAGATAGTGAGGAAGGAAACTCCAGAGGCCCTACAGGGCTGAGGTAGAAAACATCTATACATGACAAAGACCCCCTAAGACGGGTTGTTCCTGTTTTCTGGGATAACTGAATCATGGAATGCAGCTGCGCGCTACCCCTGATTCATTATAATATCATTATAATGAAATAACATTGTGGGACTCCCTTCTCCAGTAGCCAACCAAGAAAATCATGGGAAACCACACATGTGCAGTAGCTTTGAAATCCAACTCCTTGTACCTGCACAGGAAAAGCCTACCAAAGACCAGCAAGGGAGCTTCTGCCCTATAAGAATAAAATCCCCCCAGCCCACGTGTTCCTTCTCTGCTCAGAGTTGGCAGAGCTCCCATGTCCTGTGGAGTGTACTATCACTTAATAAATCTTCCCTTTTTCTTTATGCTATAAACTTTATGTGTTTGGTTCATTTCTTTGTCCTCGATCACTAAGAACCTGGTTACCTGTGCACAGGGCCGCAAACAGAAATCTAAAACAACTCAGCTTTTAAGTGATGAATTAAATCTTACTTTAGGTATGAATTAAGATGGGAAAGTAGATGTGGAGAGAAAAGTTGTGAACCTCAGAAAACCTCTATTTTAGGACAAAAGGAAAGAAGGTTTCAAAAGATATGGACAAAGAAGTAAGTAAAATATAAGAGGAGAGCAAAAATAATTTGGTATTACAAAGTCAGAGAAAAAGAAATTTTAAAACATTACGTAATGCTGTAGGTTAATAGTGGAAAAATGTCAGAATTGCCAAGTAAGATAAAAGTGAAATGTATTCGTTGTTTTTGGCTAATAGGCCTTTGGCAATCTTAACAATTTCAACAGAATGGTAGGAATAGATGCCTAATGATTGTGAAAAAGCAAAGTGAATAAATAACTAGAAAGTAAAAACTGTGTATTATTTAAATTCTTCGGATGAGAAAATTGAGCCTTCAAGAGGTTAAATAATTTGCCCAAAGTCACACATGTGGCATACAGGAATTCAAACTCAGGTTTGTGTGACTCCCAAGCTCATGTTTTCCACCTACATCCATTGAATATAAATGGTATTCTCCTGTCCGAGATTGCTGGAACACGTATGAAGGACACATGGACAAAGCCAAAGGGAGGGGTTCGAGGGTGAGAGGCCATGATGGGTGGGGTGGGGGGCATGGTGGGGTGAAAATGGAGACAACTATATTTAAGCAACTATTTAAAAAAAATCAGTAGTTGAAATAGTTTTAACTTAAAGGGACTTGACCATTTAACAGGGGTGTCTTCCACCAGGTTTAACATTGTAACAGAGGCAGCCCATCTCTAAAATTTAACTATCAAATGAGATACCATATCACAAAAATGGGTGACCACCATGGAAGTCATAGATTTTTCACAGCTTTTATTCTTCAAACATAACTTGCAGTCAGTCTTTCCTCAGCCATAAGAATCTCTGAACCAAGTTTGCCAAGTGAAATGGGGAAGATCTAGGGCAAAAGGTTTTCTTTGGGTTTTTTTTTTTTTTTTTTTTGGATTCTTAGATGTGTTATAGGCCTCATGGCAAATTATGTGGGGCAGAGGAAGATTTTGTGGGATACCCAGACTTTAGAATTTGGGTTTACATTCAGAGTTAATGGCTTGAGTATTTTACTCTGGGGCATATTTTTTCCCTTATGGAATTTGTGGGGCAATGATCCAGTTTCAATAAATCAGCCTGAAAGTTTTAGTAAGTAGCCATACATATTTAAATAGCCTATCCAACCCCCAATTTTAAGCATTTCAGGGATTAGATTCCATTTTTTTCCATATTGTTCTCTCTTCCCAATGTAGATCACTATCTAAAGGATGACAGAGGCAATATTTGTTACAGAGAAATCACCAGTTCTAATCTTTCTTCCCTCCTGGGGATGCACCTACAAAGCATAGATTTCTCATATGCTTAGATCTCAAATTATTTTATTTCCTCTATACAGCCTTGACAATAATTTCCTGTCAGTAGAACAAGGAAAACATTTATTTAAATCATCTGAGCAGAAAACTCACTTCTTTCAGGAAACTTGTCTATTTTTTTCCTTCAAGAGTTTCGTTCATGCAACAGAATATACGAAATGGGAAGAGATGGAGAGACACATACTTGTATTCACATAGAATCTGGGAATTCTTAGATGAATGCATTGCAAATTTGAAAAACTCTTTAAATTATTTTTTTTGTTAGTGATTTGTGACTTCTTTTGGAAAATATAAAATGCAAATCATGGTCCCAGAGAGTTT
This sequence comes from Phyllostomus discolor, assembly GCF_004126475.2. Taxonomy (NCBI): domain Eukaryota; kingdom Metazoa; phylum Chordata; class Mammalia; order Chiroptera; family Phyllostomidae; genus Phyllostomus; species Phyllostomus discolor. The sequence goes on from NC_040908.2 coordinate 123,867,143, forward strand.
CCTGACTCAAGTTAGAAGGTATTTAAAAGGACATTAAAAGAAGTTGATTCAAAACTAAACTTAAAATACTCCTCTTGCATTATGAGAGTAATTAGAAGTTTTAAAATTATAATTTATTGTACAGAATAATGATCACAAAACTACTTTCATTTGTCGTTATGCATGTGTGCATTAGCATGTGCACACATACATATGCATGCATATTCACACATTGATGCAAATGTTTTTCTTTCTTAGTGATGATTTGTTAGACTTGTTTTTAAATATACTAAGGTGGCTAGTTTTCAGGTGTATTTGAAAGAAGAAATTAAGTATGAAAGTTTTCAGTTTCACATGGTCTTCCTCAGAAATCTGTGACTCCTTCTGTGAGGATATATATACTTCAGCCCTACGGTAACTTATTAAACAAAGCCCTTGTGAAAAACAGATCAAAACAAAACAAAACTTCACTTTCCAATGCTCTTTGCTCTGAAAGCAATCTAAGTGTCAGTTCTTTATCTTCATATTTATGTCTGCATCTGATTTTCCATCTCTAACCAGTTGATTCTTATCATAATTTATGTATTATCTTGAGTGTTTTGTTTAGATGGCTGACTTAGAATAGGCTTATGTTTTTTCTTGAACATGCTTCAGTGAAATTACTCAGTGGAAACTCTGATCTATGTCAACAGCTTTATTTTTTTTCTATTGTCTTGTACCCCTTAACCCTTCAGCACCTATTGACACAAACCTAGCTTTTACTATGATTATTAATAATCAGGCAAAAAGACACATCTACGAAACACTATTTTAATATATGACTATTTATTAATTTTGTTGCCATAATCTCTTAAAAGCTTAATGCAACAGCATAAAATATTTCCTTTGGTCATTTTTAATAGGCCCTGACTTCATCGTTTGGACTTTTATTCATCCTCAAATTTCCAGAATATTTTTCAAAAATATTAAAATTTATCTATTTAATGGATTTTATACATAATCAATAATTGTTTGGGACTGATGACACCAATGTTCTTAAAATAGAACATTCCAGAAATTTAATATTATATTCATCTCTTTCAAACTTTACTTTCATACATTTTCTAAAATACCTGCAAAGGTCATTAATTTTTTACTTTATTTTTTTATATTTTTTAATTACAGTTGACATACAATATTTTATTAAGTGTACAAACCAGTGATTAGGCACAATATAACTTACTAAATGATCACCCATTAAAGCTAGTATCCATCTGACATCATACATAATTGTTATAATATTGACTACATTCCCTATGCTGTATTTTACATCCCCAAGACTATTTTGTAATTACCAATTTGTACTTCTTAATCCCTTCACCTTTCCCACCCATTCTCCAAATCACCATCCCATCTGGCAACCCTCAATATGTTCCCTATATCTATGAGTCTGTTTCTGTTCTGCTTACTTATTTTGTTTTTTAAATTCCACATATAAGTGAAATCACCTGGCACTTGTCTTTCTCTGTCTGTCTTATTCATTCAGTATAATTTTCTCTACATCCATCCATGTTATTGCAGATGGCAAGCTTTCAGTCTCTCTTAGGGTGTTATCCATTTTACATATGCCCCACTACTTTATCTGTTCATCTATTGGTGGACACTTAGATTGCTTCCTTACCTTGGCTATTGTAAATAATGAAGCAATGAGCATATGCATGTATATGTCTTTTACTTTTTTAACATATTTTATTGATTATGCTATTACAGTTGTCCCATTTCCCCCTTCACTCCCTTCCACCCTGCACACCCTCTCCCACCCACATCCCCCCCTTTAGTCATGTCCATGTGTCATACTTATAAGTTCTTTAGCTTCTACATTTCTCATACTATTCTTACCCTCCCCCTATCTATTTTCAACCTACAATCTGTGCTACTTATTCTCTGTACCTTTTTCCTATCTCTCCTCCTCCCACTCCCCTGTTGCTAACCCTCTATGTGGTCTCCATTTCTGTGGTTCTGTTCCTGTTCTAGTTGTTTGCTTAGTTTCTTTTGGTTTTGCTTTAGGTGTGGTTGTTAATAATGGTGAGTTTGCTGTCCTTTTACTATACATGTTTTTTTTATCTTCTTTTCTTAGATAAGCCCCTTTAACATTTCATAAAATAAGGGCTTGGTGAGGATGAACTCTTTTAACTTGACCTTATCTGAGAAGCACTTTATCTGCCCTTCCATTCTAAATGAAAGCTTTGCTGGATAGAGTAATCTGGGATATAGGTCCTTGTCTTTCATGACTTGGAATACTTCTTTCCAGCCCCTTCTTGCCTGTAAGGTCTCTTTTGAGAAATCAGCTGACAGTCTGATGGGAACTCCTTTGTAGGTTACTGTCCCCTTATCTCTTGCTGCTTCTAGGATTCTCTCCTTCATTTTTACCTTGGCTAATGTAATTATGATGTGCCTTGGTGTGTTTCTTCTTGGGTCCACCTTGTTTGGGACTCTCTGAGCTTCCTGGACTTCCTGGAAGTCATTTCCTTTACCAAAATGGGGAAGTTCTTTTTTATTATTTGTTCAAATACGTGTTCAATCTGTTGCTTTTCCTTTTCCCCTTCTGGTACCCCTATAATTTGGATGTTGGAACATTTAAAGATGTCCCAGAGGTTCCTAAGCTTCTCCTCATTTTTTTTTAATTCTTATTTCTCCATTCTTTCCTGTTTTGTTGTTTTTTTCTTCCTTCTGGTCCACTCTATTTTTTTTGAGTCCCAGTTTCCTTCCCATCACTATTGGCTCTCCGTGTATTTTCCTTCATCTCTTTTATGGTAACCTGCATTTTTTCATTTAATTTGCACCCACAATCAACCAATTTTGTGAGCTTCCTGATCACCAGTGTTTTGAACTGTGTATCTGATAGATTGGCTATCTCTCGGTCACTTAAAATGATGAGTCCTGGGGCACTGATCTGTTCTTCTGTTTGAGACTTGTCTCTCTCTCTCTCTCTCTCTTTTTTTTTTTTTGGTCTGGTTGCTCCTGTTACGGTGAGGGGTGGAGCCTTAAATGTTTACCAGGGCTGGGCACCCCAGTTGCTAGATTGTGACATTGTATGTGGGGGTGGGGGTTGGGGCGGGGGCAGGAGTGGGAGGAAACAATGGCGGTAGCTCCATTCTCCATGGGCCCTCAGCCCCTTCTCTGGGATCCTGGGTTGTGCGTTCTGCCCTGGTCCACAATCGCCACCTCACTGGGTCTGCCAGCTGCCGCTTGAGTACTCAGGGTCCACCTGCTGCAATCTTGTGTGCTCCAGATGCCTTATGTGCTCTCGGTTGCTTTAGGTGCCCAATTGTTCCCATTCTCTGTGCCGCGACCCAAGCCTGGCTACTCCTCTCTGCCCCTCCTACTATTCTGGATGAATGGGTCTACTTCAACTTCTTGGCTGTCTGACTTCCATTTAGATAAATTCTCTGTCAGTTCTGGGTGTAATTCTGCCTCTAAATTGTTGTTGTTCTAATCTTGGTTGTGCATGGAGGTACGGTGCGTCCATCTATGCCTCCATCTTGCCAGAAGTTGTATATGTCTTTTCAATTAGTGCTTTGGGTTTCTTCAGATAAATCCCAAGGTGGAATTGCTGGGTCTTTCTTTATCTGTTGTTATATAGCCATTGTTTTAAAGTCTATTTCATCTGGAATAAGATTGTTACCCCATCTTTTTTGTTTGCTTGTTTCCATTTTCATGAAATAACTTTCTATCCCTTGACTTTCAGTCCATGTGTGTCTATGGATCTGAAGTGTCTATATTATAGAGGCATATGGAAGGGTCTTCTTTTGTCATCCATTCAAGCACCATATGTATTTTAATTGGAACATTTAATTCATTTGTATTTAAGTAATTGTTGACATGCATTTATTGCCATTTTATAATTCATTTTTTCATCTTTTCTTCGTCTTCTTAAAGATTACCCTTTAACATCTTTCACTGTACTGATCTGTGATGAACTCCTTTAGCGTTTCCTTGTCTCTATAGCTCTTCACCTGTCCTTGGATTCTAAAGGATAGCTTTTCTGGGTAGAGTAATCTTGGTTGAAGGTCCTTGGTTTCATTACTTTGAATATTGTGTGCCAATCCCTTTTGGGCCTGCAAAGTTTCTGTTGAAAAGTTATCTAATAGTTTTATGGGAGCTCCCTTGTAGATAAATAACTTCTTTCCTCCTGTTCATATTAAAATTATCCTTGTCTTTAAACTTTCCCATTTTAATTATAATATGTCTTGGTGTGGGCCTCTTTTGGTTTACCTTGTTTGGGAGTCTCTCAGTTTCTTGGATTTCTATGTCTATTTCCCTCACCAGGTTAGGAAAATCTTCCATTATATATTTTTTAAAATAGGTTATTAATCCCTTGCTCTCTCTCTTCTCCTTCCTGCACACCTGCTATGCCATTGTTGGTATGATTTTTTTTTCATGTTGTCTCGGGCTCCTTACACTATATTAACTTTTTTAATTCGTTTTTTTTTTTTTGCTGTTCTGATTGGGTGTTTTCTTCTTCTGTTCCAAATTTCTGATTTGACCCTCTGCTTCAACTACTCCACTGTTGATTCCCTGTAATGTATTCTTCATTTCTCTTAATTTATTCTTCATTTCTGACTGGTTCTTTTTTATACTTTCTATCTCTGTTTTTATGTTTTTTATCTCTTTGTTGGAGTTCTCACTAAGCTCATCCACTCTTTCCCTAAGTTCATTGAACATTCTTATACCCAGTGTTTGAATGATAGTAGATTGCTTATCTCCATTTTGTTTATTTCTTTTCCTGGAGTTTTATTCTGTTCCTTGATTTGGGACACATTTCTGTCTCCTCAATTTGGTAGCTTCTCTATGTTTCTTATAGGTGGATCTGCTATATTCCCAGGCTTATTAGAGTAACCTTAGATAGTGGGTGTCCTGTAAGGTCCAGTGACACAGCCTCCCTGATCACCTGACCTGGGCACTCCAGGTGCCACTCCACCATGTGGGCTGTGTACATGCTCCTTTTGTAAGCCTTGCTTGCTGTTGGCATTTCGATGGGAGGGATTTAGCCCCAGGCCAATGGGCTGCCAAGAACTGGCTGTGACCACTATGGAAGATCAGCTAAGCAGGAGCCCACACCACTGAGCAGGACTTAGTTTAGTAGGACTTTAGTGCCTGCTGAGTCCAGCCCTTGGGTGTGTTTCTTGTGGACATGCTTGAGAGATAATGCTTCCTTATGGTCTGAAGCTGGCCACCAGGTGAGCTATCTCTGGGATTTTCTGGGAGGTGCAGCTCAAGGTCAGCTACCCACTGTGCTTTGCCAGGGACTACTAGGCATGAGCTAAAAAGAGATCTGTAGATGACTGTCATTTGTGCTGTGTTTGGAGGTGCCCAAGAGAGGCCAAGCTCTGATCCAAGGCCAGCTGGCTGCTGTTAGTGCTGAGCCTGAGGACTTTTATCTAGAGGTACAGGACACACCCAAGGTCAGATAGATATTTGTTTGAGAGATTTTAAGAATGTCAGCAGCATAAACAAAGCCAGGCTGTTTGTATGGAAAAAATAAATTGCGTGGCAGGGGGAATCTCAGGGAATAAGTAGAGTGGGGCAAATAATGTTAGCCAGACTAATAGAGACTCAGTTTTGGAGCCTACCTGCTGGCTTTGTTGGGGAATATTCAGCAAAGGAAGAATGGCCCCTGCCATCACTTCTTTCTGGAGAAAGCTACCCCATCAGCTCTCATTCTGATGTCAGACAATTCAATTCCTTCACATATGCTCCTGGAACCTTTCCAGCTGCTGCCCCAACACTGGAGTTCAGAACGAGCCTGAGATGGTCAGTGTGAGGGCCCTTTAAAAGGAACATCAAGGACCCCATCTCTCTCAGCCTCAATCCCTGCTGGTTTTTATAACCAGAAGTTATGGGGACTTCTTATCCTGGCATTGGAACCCTGCTTGGGTGGCCTGGTGTGAGGCTGGAAGTCCTTGCTCCTCAAGGGGTACCTCAGCCACTGATATAACCCTCCTGATTTTTATCTACCACATGAGGGTGAGGTACCAGCTCCTTCTGCATCTCTGCCCTTCCTATTAGTCTCAATGCAGCTCCTATTTTATGTCCTTTGTTATACGACTTTGATTCAGTTAGATTTTAGGTGGTTCTGAATGGTGGTTGTTCTGTAGTTTAGTTGTAATTTTGAGGTGGCTGTGAGAGGATTTGAATACTGCATTTACCTTCACTGCCATCTTGACCAGAACCTCAAATCTTGTTAATTTTAGATCTTAAATATATCTCCTACGTACTGACTAAATTCATTTTTACATAATTTTAGCTCCTGGTGTGTCTTTCTAGAACTAGTGAATTCTTTTTTTTTATTTTCTCCTTTTCTGCTTGTCTCACTTGAATCCACATAGTATGTGAACTTATAATTGGTAAATATCACTGAAATCATGTCACTCCTTGCTTGGAACTCTTCAGTACCTTCCCAGGACGCTTTAGATGTGCAGACCCTAGCAACAGCCAAGAAAATGCTATTGATTTTAACACCCTTCTTCTCCCCAGCCTCTCCTTAGAACTATCACCCTCTTTGTGTCAGCCACATTTTTAAAAGATTCCATGATCCATCTCTACAACTTCCTTGCCTACTGCTTTCTTCTTAAAATATCCTTATGCCTATTTTCAAGAGTTAATTTCTAATCCACCCCCAGATCTCAGCTTAAGGAACCTTCCTCAGGGAACCTTTCTTTTATCTCAATCTCAGTGTGATCTTTTTTGAGACCCACATCCTCAAAGCAGTTTGTTCTTTACATTTTTGTTACTAGTCTAAGGGATTGTTATAACCTGAAGTTTCTTTGATGTTTGACACCCCAGTGGATTGTGTTCTGCATAGGCGATATTTTATACCTGCTTGCTTGCAGTTAGAAAATTTTCCTTTAGTATTATTCCTGTCTCATAACTTAAAAATCAGTTCACTGAATAACTAGTTATACTCCCTTGAGGACTGATTGGCTTTTCTCCAAATATTAACCCATTATAAATTAGAATGTGTAAAAAGATATTATGCAAAATATAATAAAATAAATAATTTAATATGACATCAGGGAGGCCTTTATCAAATGGCCTCAAAATCTTAACAAAACAAATATAATTAAAATTATTTATACAAAATATTTTATATTATGTATATATACACACAAATACAAAAACTGAAAATATTTACAATATTGAAGGCTTACTAGGATTCATTTATCATAATATACTAGCACAAATAAATTAGGATAGTATTAATATCCTGCTAGGACAATAAGTAAAGAAGTTTAAAGATAGACATGTAAAAGTACACAGCAAGCTAAAACAATTGCCAAAATCTATGGGGTTTATCAATAAAAAATAATTAAAATTCAAAAAAACCATAATATCAGATTATACTTAATCTTCCATAAGTATTAGGAGTATTTTATCCTCTACTTAGCATTAGGGAGAAAAACACATTATAATGACAAACAAATCAACCCATGAAATTAATAAATGGCAAATCAATGAAGTCAAGAGCAGACCCCTAACGAGCCTCATAATGTCATTTGAAGAAGTAGAGGTTGCCACAGAAGATTTAGAGACCTTGTTCAGTATCTTTGCTCTCAATTCAGAGAAATCTCTGATCCCCACTTTCTTCCCTGGGCAATCATTCACATCAGAGTTTAGCTTCTAAATCTATGTTTAGCTAAAAGGCGAAGAATGCCATGTTGAATTTGTTTGGTCTTGATGCTGTAAATGATAGGATTCATTAAAGGAGGAAAAAGAAAGTAAACATAGCTCATTATAATGTGGACAACTTTTGGCACATTTTTCCCAAACCTGTAAATGAATGACAGACCAATCACAGTTACATAGAAGACGAGGACACAACTGATGTGAGAAATACAGGTACTGAGGGCTTTGGCTCTCTCTTCACCAGAGGCTATGCTCATGACAGTCTTAAGAATTAGGATATAGGAGAAAAGAATAATCAAACAGTCTAAGAAGAATGTTAAATAAACCAGGACTATCGGGTAAATTCTATTGAAAGTTATGTCAGCACAGGCAAGTTTCATGACGTCTTGGTGAAGACAGAAAGCATGAGAGAGAACATGAGAGTGGCAATATGTATATGAAAAAAGACTCACGATTAAAGGTATAATGGATATAAAACCCCTCATAAAAGCCCCTATCCCTAACTTTACCACTTGAGTATTGGTGAGAATGAAAGTGTATCTCAAGGGATTGCGAATGGCAATAAAGCGGTCATAGGCCATGGCAAGCAAGATACCGGATTCTACAATGGAAAGAGAGTGAATAAAGTAGGCCTGCAGAAAACAGCCTCCATGGCTCACCTCCCAATGATTCATCCATAAGACACCCATTACTGTTGGCATTGTGGTCAATGTCACCATTAGATCTGTTCCCGCCAGCATGGTAAGGAAATAGTACATGGGTTCATGGAGACTGTGGTCCTCCTTTATGAGGTAGAGAAGATTGCCATTGCCAAGAAGCACAGTGAAATAGACAGCAAAGAAGGGGATGGAGATCCAGTGATGAGCGGCCTCCAGGCCTGGGAAGCCTGTCAGCAAAAAGGGAGCATCACTAACATTGGGCCACATAGTATATCCACAAGTAAAGAGAAACTTTCTAGAAGTCTTCAATCAAGGAACCCAGATATTTCAGTAGTAAAATATCATGGTAGACTCAGTCACAATCTCCATAGTTGGGAATAATTAATTGCTATGATTATTAAAGATTTTCAGGTATTATTTGAGATGAGGAATGTTGGTCTTTTCCTAATTGGAAAAAATATTAGTTTGATGATTAACATTTTTTCAAATTAAAAGAAACAGTTTCATTAACTTTTCTTAAAACATTAGCTCTTACTATTGTGTGTATCATATGTTTAAAAACTTTTGCGGCAACAGTAATAACAATAACAAACAAGATAAATAAATACAAATGGATAATTGTACTTGTTTTCTTGCTGTGATTGTTAACTTTTTAGAAATATTTAATTATGATATAGATTCTATTTTTTACAATCATAAAAATTCATACTCTTTTTAGGTAGACACATTTTTTCTTTGTTTTTGAAATTGAATGTCAGTGTTTTATGGGATACAAGCATCACCACCACTTCTAATTGCTTTATTGCTCCAACAGTTTACCCTTTTCTACAGACTGGCTACCAGAAGTGTGGGCCACAAACCAGCCCCAGCTAACAAGTTTGGGGACTTGCTAGACGTGCAGCTTTGTCATAAATCAAAATTTGCATTTTATTACAATTCCCAGGTGATTTGAGTGCACAGTAATATCAGAGAAGCACTGCTCCAACCATGTCCTATCTAGTCCATCTTTGGGGATAAATGCTTTTTTATTCTTGCACCTGCTTGATGTCCTCATTCCTTCTAAATATTCTTGCACAATTATTTTTATTGCTCCTTTGCCATTCAGTGGTTCTTTTTCTTCCTCTTGTCCTTTCCAAAATCATTTGACATAATTGTATGTGCAGATTCTTTCTCTATGTTTCCACTTAGCTCTATCTCCTTTTCCTCCAATGCTTCACTCCCAAGGAGCTGTTGTTTATGTGACTGCTCACATTATAATGTTTCTACAGCCTAAAGATGTCAATCATCTCCACTATTTTCATTTTCTTGATTATCACAACCCAAAATTAAGGAACTATTACCTTTTAGGCTGCACTTTATTTCACCAAACATTCAGAAGCATCAAAGTAGGCCTGCATCTTAAGCAAAAGAATGTTTCCCTTCTTCATAAGATGTCCTTAATATCAGAAGTAGATCAGAACCAGGATAAATCACAAAGAGTCTAACTCTTGTTTTACAAAACTCTCTGAAGTTACATCTGCATGAACATGATGCTCAATGAGATAGAAACACCAATCCTGGGAGCTCTTTAAAATTAAAGCACATGTAAGTCATATAATAATATGGGGTTAAAATGTGGGTTTAAATTATAATAATTATGCAAATGTTGTTCTTTCCCTGAAAGTGTTTTTAGGTTTAAAAAGATGGACCTCAAAATAAAATAGTGAATTGTGAATCCATCCTAAAATCATAAAGTCCAAATAAACAATTGACCAGGGGGGATAATATAATATCTATTCCTTCTTGTCTGCTCTTTCATCTCTACTGAATGGGGAGGAGGAGCGGCCCTCATAGGGGTCTGGGGATGTATCCTGCTGAGTCTCACTGATAATTACCCATGCCTTTTATAAGTAAGTAAACACAGTCTGCTGTTAGAATCTAATGAAAACAATATACTTCTACCAAGACAAATGAATGAGTGCATAATGTCACATTTAATTTAAGGCATTCACAGTGATCCTAATGCCAATCTAAGGGTCCAGAATAGAAAAGTCAAATCTAGCACAGTTTGTTTAATATACTTACAGAAAAGACAGAAAAAGTCTGGGCTGTAGTGTTTCCTACATAAGCTGTGATAGTCCTTCTATAGAGGTCTCTGGAAAACCTTTAAAAATTGTTTTCCTTGATTGCATCTAATATCAGAAGGGCAAAGAGTCATTTCATATTTCTGTCCCTCACATCCACCCTCTCAGTTCTTGTTGGAACAGGGTCCCATTGCTGCCCTATTTGAAGATTTAGTCCAGATGATTCCCTTGCATAACCTCCTCAAGAGGCCTCATTAATAAGCTACATATGTAGAAATCACCTCCCCAGAATTTCACCTTTATAGCCACTCAGGAGACTCCTTGATTTCTCTACCTTCTCTCCTCTCTCTAGGAGAAGCTGGGCCATTCAATGTCCTAGGACTTTCAAGTGTTTCCTAAAGTGTTTTCCACAGTGTAAAGAAAACTGGGAATTCAAATGCTGGCAGAGGTAGGGATGTCAAGACTTGCTAATGTGACATCTTCCCCACACCTAGAATCCTCAGCATTGGGATTTAAGAAATCCACATGTGTCCTTTTTGTTGTGTCCTTGAAATGCCAAACATATTTTAGTTTATCCCAGGGATCACTTGTTCCATTCTTGGTCCTAGAACTTATGAATTCCAATTACATTTTTGTCTTTTCTGCTTCTTTGGGGTGAAATAAGTTCTGATATAGGAGAACATCAATAAATTTCTTAATAGCCATGTGCATGACAGTCAATGTTTGTCTTAAAATTACATTAAATTTACATCATTGACCAGTTTGTGTCAGGTTTACAATGAAGAACAATTTTTTTTTTCACAGAACGTAACACAATAGTGAGTGGGTACTAGAAAGAAAATATTTACCCTAAGTTTCCAGAGCCCTGTTATTCCTGTACAGGTGGAAGCATGTTAAGGGGAGCACATAAAAATGTTTGGGGTTAGGGGAAACTTCCCAGAGAAAACGTGGTTTAAGCTGAAACTGGAGCAATGAAAATGGTACGAATATGGTAGAACAGAGAGAAAAAATGTTCACAGGCCAAAAGCAAGAATAAATATGAAAAATTAAAAAAAATTGGTATACCTAAAAAAAAAAAAAACATGTGGGAAGACTTGACGCAAAATGAATCTATAGAAGCAGAGTCACATCAGATACAAATCATGTAAGAAATTGAACTTTACCCTACAAGCAATGAGTGTGAAGTAAAGGGGTTGAGGTCACCATCGGACAATCAGTTACAAATTTGCTGTGGCTAAAGTATGAGGAACACACTGGAAAGGCCAAAGAGAGAGTAAGAGCCCTGGCTGGCGTAGCTCAATGGATTGAGCGCGGGCTACGAACCAAAGTGTCGCAGGTTTGATTCCCAGTCAGGGTACGTGCCTGGGTTGCAGGCCATGACCCCCAGCAACCACACATTGATGTTTCTCTCTCCCTTTCTATCTCCCTCCCTTCCCTCTCTAAAAATAAATAAATAAAATCTTAAAAAAAGAGAGAGAGAGTGAGGAGAGTGTACGATACAATTGTAATAATAGGGTGAGAAATTGTGTGGGTATGGATGTGATGAGGTGTTCTTAGCAGGGTTAGATAGAATTGGATGAGATTTCTATGATTCAGAAGAGATGTTTGCAATTTGAGGAGAGATAATAGTGAAAAATTATATCTGCATTTCTGATTTTACCTGAGTGGAGGGCAGTTCCATTTATTCAAATGGAGATTGCAGAGAGAGAAAGACTCTGTTAAGTAATCTATGATTACTTGTTGTTTGCCACTTTTGCAGTAAACATTGATTTGCACTTTAGATTTGGAAAAAGAATAAAGAGAATGTGTTCAATTTAGGGCATTCTGTTTGTGAGTAGTTAAGTAGAAAAGTCTCTAGACAGTTATTCATGTGTGCCTTGACTTTAGAAAACTATATTCAGGCAGAAGAGATTTGAGAATGATCAGTAATTAGATTCCATTTGATAAGATTGGAAACTGTTTCAAATTACTAGAATTGGTTGTTAAGACCTTGGGCTCTAGAAACAGTCTGCCCGAGTGTGAACTCTAACTCTATTTCTTACAGGTCCAATGTTTTTAAATAGTCATTTATTCAGCTTCCTCATCTCTAAAATTGAGATGATAGAAGTTGTTGAAAGTATTATTGCTAGCATTAAATAAATACTACTAAGAATGATGATAGAGATTATATTAATTCATTTATGCAATTGTTGGCACGATGCCTGCAAAATGTTAAGAGCCTAATCGGGGGTTATTTTTCTGCTTTGTTATGTTTTCTCAGAAAAATATAGAAGAAGAAAATGTCTAAGATAGATTTAAAACAAGCAAAAAAAAGATGTTGACATGATGGTTTCTAAAGAACTGAATAATAACATATTACCATTACTTAATGGTAAATTAAGACAAGAAGGAATCAGAAATTAAAGCATCAGTGGGCTGGAGTCCCTGGTGTCATGGGAGAATTCTGTAGTGGAGGTAACTGAGAGAAAAAGCCGGAAGGAATATAATAATTTTCAAAGGCTATTTAAAACTTCTAGTGATGTTATTCTTTCTTTATTTTTAAATTACAGATTACATTCAATATTATTTTGTTTTAGGTTCAGGTGTAATCATAATATTCTTATTAGCTATCTATTTCTTATATAAAAGGATCATCATATATTTAATAATTTTCTACTGGCTGAATATTCTTCCCATCTAATTATTGTGGCAGTTCAAATTTTTTAAATATTTGTCTTTGCTGATATTAATGATCAGTCATAGTGTAATATAATTAATAGAACATATGAGTGCCAGTAGTAATATGTATTTCCTCAACTCCTCAGAGAAAAATTCTTACCAGGTACATTTTGTTATTCGGGATTGATGAGATAACTGAGGCTCAGAAATTAAATGACTTGTTCAAGATGACAAAAGTAACAAGTATTTTTTTCAAAGGCTGCATTCTTTCTGCCATATGATGCCATTTTGTTTTACAAATTTTCTTTATTTCCTAAGTATAACTTTACACAAAGAAATTTACTATATCCAAAGGTATAAAAATGATTAAAATTTTTATCCTTTTTAAGTGTAATTGGATGCTTTTTATATCTAGTATAAACTATTCTTTTTATCTAGGGATATTGGGGGTAAAATATTTCAGAGAATATAATTTTATACATAATAATATAGTAATTGGAATTGATTCCATTTCTCAAACTATCTTCTTACATTTCTTAGATGATTTTGTTTACATATTTTTATAATAATAAAATAAAGATCATGCCTGTTACATCTTTTTAAAATAGTTTATAAATATAGAATTACCTTGTCTATTTCATGGTTTATCTTTTATTCCTTTCCAGTTATCACTCAATTAGTTACAAGTGTTATGTTAGACTTAATCATGTAGCCTGACAAATTTTTAAGTGTATATTTTCTCTTGCTTTTAAGCTCTTCTATACATTCTTCTTTTAAAAATTTTCAAACTGACTGGATTACACATGTTAATTGATCTACACTGTACTCTCTTATCAAATCAGTAGGAAACTTAAAATGAGGGAAAAAAGGGTGAATTAAGAACAATATCAGACAACAATGGAAGGGATGCGAGTCAATAGTATTCAAAGGTTTTCTTGTAAATAACAATTTTCAATGGAGACATAAAATTTTTACAAGGTAATCTTTTGGTTATAGAATATGGAAAATCACCCCATGGATCTCAGTAACATATAGGGACATACATTTTCTCAAATTAAAAAAGTCATGGGCTAATTTTTATTTTTATTTATTTTTATTTTTTATCCTCACCCAAAGACTTGTTTTCATTGTTTTTAGAAAGAGAGAAAGAGAGAGGAAGGGAGAAAGAGAAACATCGATGCATCAATGCAAGACAGAAGCATCAGTTGGTTGCCTCCCGAATGTGCCCCAGCTGGGAATGGAACCACAATCTTTTGGTTATGGGATGAAAATCCTACCAAATGAGCCACACCAGCTGGGGCTGGACTAATTGTTGATTGAATGTATTGACATTTCATTTGTTAACACATTTTCTATAATTTTGCTTAAAGTGCAAAATTTTCCCTAACCCTTCTTACTTCTTTATGAATAAAACATAACTTTTCTTCATGTATGGCTGATGTACAGATGCTGGTCATGTTGACTTCTACAAGGAATAAAATGCATGACAGGCTCTAAATTACCTTTCCTTAAATACCTTATGTATTTCAAAACTATAAAATTATACTATTTCTTGAAGGTAGTTTTTTACCAAACCCTTGTTCTAGGGGAAAAAAGATAAAATGTTGCCTCTGCAAATATTATTATGTTTTATAACATATCTCTGTTTTATTAAGCATATGTAGAGGTTATGAATTGCAGAACACAAAACAAAATTTCACATGTGCAAGACATGGGACTTTATTATAGGTGATTTGGAGTCTTCATCTCATTAGTTGGAAGACACTAGATGTTATCAACTCAAAGTCTTTTCACTAATCCTTGGTGGGCATCTAATCACACTGGCATCTCATGGCAGCATGACCTCTCTTCCTCTGAATACCTTACTCTCTTCTATTTCTGATCCACTCTAATGTCATGAAGTACCAGGGGTTATTGTGTAAAACACTTCATCACTCTGATACACTGAAAAGCACAGAGGAAATATTTACACTGTTTTCCATACAGTGCTAGGAACTCTCTCAAGTTATTTCATTCTCATTTCTTTAGATAGACTTTGTAATAACTTAAAGTATCATTGGTAACCATTAAGCTATGTGATTCTACCAGAGTAGAAAATGACAGAAAGAAACAAATCAATCTACCAAGCAGTGCAAAAGAACTAAGGTCAAAGTAATTGGTGATGTGATAAGGCAAGGGACTAAAAATCAGAGCAATAGCCCTGCATCTTTAAAATAATGGGAATGACAGTTCTTTTGATTCTAAGACACATTGGCACCATATAGTTAAATCTACCAAGAAACTCATTTTTCAGTGGGGAGAACCTCCTGAGTAAAGAGATCAGGGTAAAGTTCTATGGAAAGAGAGAAGGCGATTGATACCATTCTGGATCTGCTTGGTCTTAATGCTATAGATTATTGGATTCATAAATGGAGGAAAGAGAAAGTAGACATAGCTCATGATAATATGCACTACATGTGGCACGTATTTTCCAAAGCGATGAATGAGAGTTAGCCCAGTCACAGTGACATAAAAAACCAGAACACAGCTAATATGGGAAACACAAGTGTTTAGAGCCTTTGTCTGCTCCTTATGTGAAGCAATTCCCATAACAGTCTTAAGGATAAGGATATAAGAGATAAGGATAAGCATGGAGTCCAAGAAGCCAGTTAATGAGACCAGGGCTATAGGATAGAGTCTATTGAAGGTGATGTCAGCACAGGCTAGTTTGATCACATCTTGGTGCAAGCAGAAGGCATGGGAGAGGACATGAGATCTGCAGTAGGGGAATCTAGAGAGGGTGATGATTATGGGCACAATAAGTATAAATCCTCTCATTAGAACCCCCAGACCTATCTTCACCACCTTAGCATTGGTGAGAATGGAGGTGTATCTTAGGGGATTGCGGATAGCAATGAAACGATCATAGGCCATGATGAGCAAGACTCCAGACTCCACGATTGACAGTGAATGGATTAGATAGGCCTGGAAGTAGCAGGCTCCATGGCTGATTGCCCTGTGATCCAGCCACAGAACACCAAGCACAGTGGGCATTGTTGTCAAAGTCACACCAAGGTCTGTGGCCCCCAGTAGAGCCAGAAAGTAGTACATAGGCTCATGAAGAGTGTGGTCTTCTCTGATAAGAAAGAGGAGGGTGCCATTGCCAAGGAGTATGGAGATATAGATAACAAAGAAGGCGATGGAAATCCAAGGATGAAATATCTCCAGACCTGGGAAGCCAGTCAGTAGAAAAGGGCCAGCACTGATGTTGGACCACATGGTGGACTCCTGTGTTAAAAAACAAACAAACAAAAATAAGGTTTTTCTAAATTAGTCTTGTCTACTAGAAATACAATTTAAGCCGTACATGTGATTTTACATGTTCTAATAGCTACATTTAACAAAGGTAAAACAGGAAGAATTATAAATAATTTTAATAATGTGTTTTATTTAATCTGCTATATTCAAAATATTATAATTTCAAATATAATCAGTATAAAATCATGAATGATGTACTTTATATTTTATTGGACTAATGCTTCAAAATCCAGTATTTAGTTTACACTTTAGAATATTCTAACTCAAGCTAAGCACAGGCTACAATATTGAATAATACACCTCTAGACTATGAAATTATTTTTGCCATATCATTAAAAAAATAAGAAATCCCAGTCTTTGTGTAGAATTATGCTCAGTTTATAACCCTCCATAAATTTTTCATCCAAGTTCTCTAACTCCAGTATTTCCTAATCCCTCATTATCTGGGTCAAAATCCTCTGCTAATGCTTAACCGAATGTCTGACCAGATCTCAACTGAAATCCAAAGTCCTAGCTCTAGCTCTGTCTTCTAGTTTCTTCTCATCTCTATTGTAAACATGTTTCACATTATGGAAAAGAATT
Organism: Phyllostomus discolor; assembly: GCF_004126475.2. Lineage (NCBI taxonomy): Eukaryota > Metazoa > Chordata > Mammalia > Chiroptera > Phyllostomidae > Phyllostomus > Phyllostomus discolor. The sequence continues at coordinate 123,884,046 of NC_040908.2, forward strand.
TAGTACTTTCATTTTGGATTCACCATTCATATTGTGTTCACTTATTTAAAATAAATAGAAGTTGGTGGTACCTACAAAAATGAGCATTAAGGACACAAACTTCATGATCTTTTGAGGAGCAAAAAGTAAGGTTTCCCTGGTTTGTGACATCTTTTTTGAATTGAATCGCACACTACAATACTCTCTGTGAATAAGTTATCATGCAAATTCACAGGACCACCCCTCTCAGAGTCCCTTCAGCTATTGTCTGACTTCACAGTATTTTTATATTACTAAACTTTATGGAATTTACAACTTTCTGCTTCAAGAAGTATTTCCATTTGGCTTCAGAATACAGAATTGGGAAATTTGAAGTGACATTTTTTCATTTCCTTTTTTTCAAATATATTTTATTGATTATGCTATTACAGTTGCCCCCATTTTTACCCCTTCACTTCCTCCACCCTGTACACCCTCTCCCACCCACATTCCCCCCTTTAGTTCATGTTAATGTGTCATACTTATAAGTTCTTTAGCTTCTACATTTCTCATACTATCCTTGCCCTCCCACTGTCTATTTTCTACCTACTATCTATGCTACTTATTCTCTGTACCTTTTCCCCCTCTCTCCTCCTCCCACTCCCCTGTTGATAAACCTCCATGTGATCTCCATTTCTGTGGTTCTGTTCCTGTTCTAGTTTGCTTAGTTTGCTTTTGTTTTTGTTTTAGGTGTGGTTGTTAATTATTGTGGGTTTGCTGTCATTTTACTGTACATGTTTTTTATCTTTTCTTAGATAAGTCCCTTTAACATTTCATATAATAAGAGCTTGGTGATGATGAACTCCTTTAACTTGATCTTATATGAGAAGCACTTTATCTGCCCTTCCATTCTAAATGAAAGCTTTGCTGGATAGAGCAATCTGGGATGTAGGTCCTTGCCTTTCATGACTTGGAATACTTTTTTCCAGTTCCTTCTTGCCTGCAAGGTCCCTTTTGAAAAATCAGCTGACAGTCTGATGGGAACTCCTTTGTAGGTAACTGTCTCCTTATCTCTTGTTGCTTCTAGGATTCTCTCCATTTTAATCTCGGGTAATGTAATTATGATGTGCCTTGGTGTGTTTTCTCCTTGGGTCCAACTTCTTTGGGACTCTCTGAGCTTCCTGGACTTCCTGGACTTCCTGGAAGTCATTTCCTTTACCAGAATGGGGAAGTTCTCCTTATTATTTGTTCAAATACGTGTTCAATCTGTTGCTTTTCCTCTTCCCCTTCTGGTACCCCCTATAATTCAGATGTTGGGAACATCCTGGATGTTCCTAAGTCTCTCCACATTTTTTTTGAATTCTTGTTTCTTCATTCTTTCCTGTTTGGTTGTTTCTTTCTTCCTTCTGGTCCACTGCATTGATTTGAGTCCCAGTTTCCTTCCCATCACTATTGGTTCCCTGTACATTTTCCTTTATTTCACTCAGTGTAGCCTTCATTTCTTCACCCATTTTGCTGCCAAATGCAACCAATCTGTGAGCATCCTGATCGCCAGTCTTTGCACTGTGCATCTGATAGGTTGGCTATCTCTTTGTTGCTAGTTGTATTTTTTTTCTGGAGCTTTGATCTGTTCTTTCATTTGGGCCATTTTTTTTTGTCTTGCTGCATCTGTTACATAGTGAGGGGTGGAGGCTTAGGTGTTCACCAGGCGGGTTAACCCATGTCACTGGGTTGTGATGCTGTATGTCGGGCAGGGGGTCAAAGAGGGAACAATGGCATTGCTCTGCTCTCTGCTGGATTTCAGTCAACTTCCCTGCTTCCCACAAGCAAACTGGACTTTCTGGTGCTGTATCCCGTGTGAGTGGGTTTGTATACATTCTAGGACCCTGTGGGTCTCTCCAGTGAACTCTCCTGTGAGGCTGTGAGTTTCTCCCACTGCCGATTCAACCTCCCCAGTGTTTTCAGTTAGTGGGTTTGAGGCTTTATTTCCCCATGCTGGAACCCTGTGGCGTGGTGGTCTCCTAATGCTCCTCTGTTTTGCCTGGTTTATCGCACAGGAATGTGGGACTGCCTGGTCTGCCAGCCACCTCGCACATCATGCCCTCCACAATCCTCTGCCTTCTGGGTCTGCCTGCTGCCATCTTGCGCACCCAGGGTCTTGCCAGCACCACTGCTTTTTTTTGCCATGGCCTTCTCTGCCTGGCCACCTGACTCCGCCCCTCCTACCAGTCTGGTAATGAATGTGTCTACTTTAACTCCTTGGTTGATGACTTCTGTACAGTTCAATTTTCTGTCAGTACTGGTTGTTTTTTTTGTTTCTAAATTTTTGTTTGTCCTTATTTTGGTTGTGGGAAGAGGCACAGTGTGTCTACCTACACCTCCATCTTGGCCAGAGGTAGAATATCATCATTTTCTTTTAAAATTGGATTCACAGTGGCATGTATAAAGGACCTATAGATGTGGACAATGGGGTAGGGATTGACTGTGGAAGTTGCGGGAGGCAAGAGAGAGTAGTAGAGGGGAAATTGGGATAACTGTAACTGAACAACAATTAAAAGAAAAAATAAATTTATTAGGGTGACAATTGTTCACAAAACCACACAGATTTTAATTGTACAACTCAATAAAACATCATCTGCACACTGCATTATGTGTCTATGGCACAAGTGAAATCTCTTTCCATCCCTATTTTTCCCTTCCTTTACCCACCACCCTCACACCCCCATCCCCACTGAGTCTAACCACTCTGTGTCTTTGCTTAATTCTTTCACCTTCTTTCATCCTGTTTTCCAACCCATTCTCTCTGACAAATGTCAGTCTGCTTCTTGTGTCCATACCTTTGTTTCTGTTTTGTTTATCAGTTTATTTTGTTCATTGGATTCCACATATAAGTAAGATCATATGGTACTTGTCTTTCTCTGACTTTCTTATTTCACTTGGCATAACACTCTCCAGGTCCATCCATGCTGTTGCAAAAAGTAAGAGTTCCTTCTTTATGGCCAAGCAGTATTCCACTGTATAAATGTACCACAGCTTTTTTATCCACTCATTGGCACTTGGGCTATTTCTAGATCTTGGCTATTGTTAATAACACTGTGATGACTGACTCTTATTTTTTTCAGTTACTAAAATTTAACTAAAGGCAATAAGATCTGCCTCTATTACTCAGTCATCTGTTATTTCTTGCTTATTAAAATCTCATAGTTTTGTGCTAAATATAGGACATGTAGTGGTAAAAAAAAGCAGATATTTACAATTTATTAGGGAAGATCAAAAATCCCATATATTGACAGTACCAAATACAGGTGAGAATGTGGAGCAACAGGAACTCTCATACATTGCTGGTGGGAATGCAAAAGGATAGAGTCAGTTTGGAAGACAGTTTAGCAGCTTCATACAAAACTAAATATTCTCTTACATACAATGTAACAATTTCATTTCTTGGTAAGTTTACACAAAGGAGTTGAAAAATTTACATCTACACATGCCAAAACCTGGAAGCAAACAAGATGTCCTTCATTAGATGAGTGGATAAATAAACTGTGGTACATCAGCCCTGGCTGGTGTGGCTCAGTAATTGAGTGCTGGCGTGTGAATCAAAGGGCTGCCAGTTCAATTCCTGGTTTAGGGCACATGCCTGGGTTGCAGGTCAGGTCGCCAGCAGGGGGTGCATGAAAAGCAACCACACATTGATGTTTCTCTCCCTCTCTTTCTCTCTCCCCTACCCGTCTCTAAAAAATAAATAAAATCTTTATTAAAAAATAAAACTAGTGAAATATTATCTAGCACTAAAAAGAAAGAACTATCAAGCCATGAAAAAGAATGAAGTAAACTTGTTTGCACCTTACTAAGGAAAGAAGCCAATGAGAAAAGACTCCATGTGGCATAATTCTAATTCTATTACATTCTAGAAAAGGCCGGGACCTGAGATTATTGCTACAAGAACTGAGTTCTGCCAACAATATGAATGACTTAGGAAATGAAATTCTTCTCTAGACCCTTCATATAAGAGGCCAGAACAACAATAACTTCATTTTGGGCTTAAATAGAGGGCTTAAAAGGAGGACCCAGTCAAACTGACTAAACTTCTGACGGACAGAGCTGTGCTATTATAAATGAGTGTGATTTAAGCGGCACAGTTTTTGGTTATTCATTACACAGTAATAGAAAAGTATGGAAGTAGGGACTGCTATTATTCATATCTTACTACTAATACACTGATACTTAGATAGTTTATGTGAGTTAGTTGTTATGTCATTACGCTATTGCCACAAAATTTCCACATGGAAAAACCCAATGTAGCTTCAATGGCTACAAACAATACAAACTTGTTTTATTCATATCCACAGTTCAGCTAATTTTGGGTTACTATTGGCTGGGTACCTCTGATTATTTCTGCCTCTTTTGATTATGCACCTAAGTTTCAGCTGTATGTCATCTTCCATCCTTTCATTCTCTTACTCCCTTCTTTTTATATCCATTATACTTTTACTGGGTTTTATTACAATCTTATTCTTCACTTTATCTTCCCCCCTGAAGTCCAAATGTCTTTCCTGTATCACCCATGTTTAACACAAAATGTCACACAAAATGTTTTGTCTTCATATTTCTATTACCAGTCTCTCAGACTAGTATCTCAATTAACACATTCAAATTGAACATGCATGTACTCCCACTCCAACACTAGCATTGTATATCTTTCCAACTGTTGCATTGAACAGTAATTTCTCCTGGAAGAAATGACAGATTTTGACATACTGACCCTTTATAAAATTTAATTACATTAGTATTAATATGCTGATGCACTGCCTGGATGGTTTGCTAATGGTTAAAATGATTTACATAACAGCATAATGACCTGCAAATAATAGAAATTGCAATACATAATTATCTGATATGTAAGCTATCTGATCCATACACTGTCTTTTCATACAATGTGCAGTTAAGATCACCAATAACTCACAAATACCTATGTATGTGCTACCATCAGCCCTCCAGACTCAAATTTTTCCCCAGCTGTGGATATGATTGATGTGATCAGTCCTGACTTTATCTTACCCACTGGAGTTCTTATACAATGATCAGTTCCAAGCTTTTAGGGAACAGCAGCTCTTAAGGATAGGCTTTGGGTAGAACATAATAAACACAGTTTTGTCCTATAACTGAGACGTAGTCAGATCACTAAAGGCAAAAGTGCACAAAGGAGAGGAAAGAGATAACATAAATATCACATAGAAAGATATGAGAGAAAGAATACTGAACACAAAGAACAGAACCTAGAGAAAGGGAAAAATGTAATATGAGTCTTACACACATCACGATGATCCCGTCCTGCACACTCACTCTCAATATCAGTCTCTCTTCCCTTCCTGCCTCTTTCAAAAATACTTATCTCATAGGGAAAAATATTTTGGTTAGGTCTGGGCTAATCAGAAAGTTTGCTAGGAGTCTGGTTATCTTGATCCTTCAGTAAACCACTCATGACCACCACCACCACCAACAACAACAACAACAAAACCCGAAACATCATTTATCTCTGAGAATCAGTATTTTCTAGGATGTCAATTTTTATATTGCTATCTGTTACACTGGACAGAATCCATAGAGACAAATAATAGCTTTCTTTCATTTTCTATTTACCTTCTTGCAACATCTGCATGGAGGAAGAGGAGTCCAAGAAAAGCAGTCTCTTTATCTTCCTTTCTATTATCTACATTCCATTCTCCCATGGTAACCAAAGACTTACCTAGGGCACCAGGAATTAAGGGGAGAAGAAACTGCTGGATCTTGATGTAGAATGTGGTGTGAATGTTACTTATGAAGACTGCTAACATTATTAATTGGTGAAGTTACCTGTATAGAAAATTGATTCCCCAGGGTCCCTATGGCTATAGATAATTAGGTTTCTGAGACACCTTTTCCCAGCCTCTTTGGGGGAAGGAGGTGAGCCCCCAGAGTTGTGTCCTGTATCCCCACAGTTTAATTGCAGACAGAAAACAGAATTGTAGCTTCATCTAAGAAATGGAATTTATGCTGCAAATTATCTTTGTCATTTTGGATTTCCATCTTAAAAGAGAAGATACCGTCAAAACTACATTTGACTTTATTATTCCTGAATCCTGGAGCAAGTAAACTCACTAAACTTAGATGAAGCTAGATCATTTCCTGACACCTTTCCTTGGTTTCAAATGAGATCACTCATTACAGTATTTAACATACATATTCTTGAAGTGATTTTTTTCATGAATGAGTGTAATTGCTAATAAATACAAACTGTGAGCTTTTCATATGTCTGTTAGTCATTCTCACAAAGAGGTCATAGTTCTTGCTACTAGAACAATTTAAATCAAGTAAAAAATCTTTCGCTATAGTAAGGTGAACTCATGGACATTGATTCTTACCATCTTTGCCTTTCTCTAATAATTTGTAATTGAGCAGAAAGGGTATATTCATATTCTGGCAGAGACACAGATCTCAGGGGCTCTATTGTCTTGTCTGGGTTTTGTCTCCTAAATTTATCCTGCAGCCTAATCCAACTGTGAGACTTTAAAATGAGAGTGTATGCAATGTGGTCAACCATGTAAGTCACACTTTGGCTTTTGACATTTTAGTTTCATTTAAATTATTCCTGAACTCCCCTCTTCTCATACATCTTTCTGAAACTCAGTAGGATTTGGAAAGTCATTATTAAGAGATCATCTCTGGGGAGTCATGCAGGGCATTCCTTCATTACCACACCTCAAAAAGAGAGAGAAGGAGAGAGGAAGATAGTGGCAAGGTAGGAGGGAGTGGATTCCACTTTTCCCTACACACAGGAGAAGAACCTAGCTGATCTATGGAGGAATAGACAAACAGCCAACAGTACCCCAGCATATGTCAAAATAGGAGACTAAAAATTGTAGCAGACATCGAAACACCAGATGGTAAGGAGAGTGCTTCAGGACAGTAAGGTCCCTGGGACCAGCATGGGGGCCAGGGTGGCTATAGCCCCAGGCCTGGTGCCTGCCAGGTCTGCCAAAGGTATCTTGGGAGAGGGCCAGGTCAATTGCCCCCTCCTCTGCCAAACAAGGTTTGAGCAGCACCAGGAGAGACCTGGCTGCTTGAAGTCACAGAGAGGGGAATAAGTACTATGTGGCAAACACACAGGGGCTGTGAGCACCCATGGAATCTGTGGACACCAGCTGGGGAGAGTTGAGAGTCAGGCCATGAGGGGCCCTGAACCCAATAGTCCCTGGTCTGGCTGGAAGGTTGGGCTGTGTAAGAGACTAGGAGACTGTACGGAGTGGCAGGCTCGAGCGGGAGGAATTTCTCAAAAAGAAAAAGTGAAAAAAGAGACACTGTTTGGGGAATTCTCCTGCAGCAATCACTCAGCCTCCTCCCCACCCAGCCGAGAAAGCACTCCCAGGTAGTATGGAAGCCCCTGCGTGCACTCCCGTAGCCCTGGGAAGAGTACATGCCGGAACCCTTGGACCGGAGGTGGCCTGGCTGAGCACGTGCACATGCAACCTGGAGAGAGTACACTCTGTGGAAGGCCTGGAGCCCACAGAGGTAACCATGGGGAAAGTGCACTCTGCAGAAGGCCTGGATCCCACTCCCAAAGCTCCAGGGAGAGGCGCCAGGCTAGCTCTGGGGATAGTGCATTTGAGGCTGACTGAGTGCTGATTAAGAAGGAAGAAAAGGGAAACCAATTGCTCCTCAGCCTGCTGCAGCCAGGAAGACAGAAAAAAATGGTTTGGCCAGTTTTGAAACAAGCAAGAGGCTTTTTTTTTTTAAAGTAACTCTTTATTTTTTAATTTTTATTATTTTTAGCTCTCAATTATTTTTTTCCTCTTTCCTTCTTTACTATTTTATTCCTTTTACTTTCTTTCCAATTTTATCTCTTCTTCCTTCCTTCTTCTTTTTTCTGTAAATACCCACAAGTGAGAACAAAAAACCCAGAACTGTGAAAAGACCAGAATTGGACCCAAAGAGGGGGCATCCCAACAGCTGAAACAGTGAGACAAATTTCACTTTGCTATTACAGAGAACCTGCAAGTTATTGCATATTTGTACTATTATTTTTTCATTATTCTTACATATTTTATTTTAATAGTATTTTTGTATTCCTCTTCTTTCTATTTAGTTTTCTTTGCTTGGCTGGTTAAACAGTATCATTTGTCAGGATTCCCCTGTTCTCTCTTTCATAGTGTATTGCTGATTTACTGTCCTTCACTTCACCTGTGTTCCATTAGCACACTACTCAAGCTCCTACACTCCCTATTCTTGTTATCCAAATCTCATAGATTCTGTCATATGATTGTTGTTCTAATATTATTGTAAATAATAGCTGTTCCACACAATTGTAAATACTACACGACACCCTTCCCAGATCTTAGCCCACTTTACAGTTTCCTGAACTCTATCACTGTAGAGGTTAACTCTATTCTCTCACAACACACCTATTTATTATCCTTTACTCCCACCATACCTCAGAATCTGACCTCCTACAACCTCACTTCTTTCTAGATCCAACTCATAATCCTTCCCTCCCCAGCAAGAGTCTTATCTTCTTTCCATACTTTCTAAAAAGTATCTAGTTGGGTAGATCACAGTTAATATTATACAGAACCAAAGGATCTCCTAGCTCTTCTCTACTGGCTGCTGCTGTAAATACCAAAGAATACTCTCTTACTGTCTTAAACCATTTTGCCTTCCTCCTCCAACTGACCACAAAAAAAGGGTAGGTGGAAGCTGTGAAAACCAGCATACCTGCTGCAAGAGGAAACCCATCAACAAAGGAACCATCAACAGATAACAACAGAAGAAGGTGAAGGAGGGAGTGGAAGCCACACTAACCTCAATCCAGGACCTATCTGGAAATACAACTAAATAGTGGAGAAATTACCCAGAACAAACAACTGAATAAGAACAAGGAGGAATCTTCAAAACCTTGTACACATGGAGAACCAGCTTCAACACAACCTGTCCACACAAGCACAGCAAAATACAAGAGGTGGTGGACAGAGTGACCTTCAGTTAACCAGCTTGTGGGAAGGACCCACCACAGAAAGACCCAACAACAATTAAAACCCAAAGACAAACACAGAGCCAACTTAAATGACAGTCCAAGACCAGAGAGCTTGGGACATCAAGGAGATTGCTCCACTGAATCTCACAGGTATTCTAACACAGAAGTTCACACCATAAACCTAGGGAGTCATAACAGGTAAATTTAAGAAGCTGAGGTTAACACAAAAAGTCTCACAGACAATGGGAAGACAAAGAAACAATCTCCAAATGAAAAGAAAGGAGGAAGCCTCAGAAAGAATGCTAAATGAAATAGAGGCAACTCAACTATCAGATATTGAGTTCAAAGCAATGGTTATCAGGAAGCTCAATGAGCTCACAGTGAATTACCAGAAACTGCAGGGAAACTACATTGAACTCACTACAAACTATATCAACATGAAAAAGGAAATAGAAGCTATCAACAAAGGCCAAGAGGAAATGAAGAATACAATTTCTGAACTGAAGGACACAGTAGAAGGAATCAAAAGCAGACTCAATGAAGCAGAAGTCAGGATCAGTGAGCTGGAGGACAAGGTAGAAAAAAACACTCAGAAAAAGCAAGAAAAAGAAAAGAGGCTCATAAAGAATAAACAGGGATTAAAAGAAATGAAGGACAATATGAAACATAATAATATCCATATAATAGGGATACCAGAAGGAGAAGAAGAAGAGCAAGGGATAGAAAACCTATTTGAAAAAGTCATGATGGAAAACCTCCCTAATTTGATGACAGAAAAAGTCACACATATCCAGAAAACACAGAGAGTCTGAATCAAGAGGAACCCAAAGAGGCCCACTTCAAGACACATCATAATTAAAATGGCAAAATTCCAAGACAGAGAATCTTAAAGGCAGCAAGGGAGAAACAGGAAGTAACATATGAGGGAACCCCAATAGGGTTAGCAGCTGACTTCTCAATGGAAAAGCTCCAAGCCAGAAGAATTGCAAGAAATATTCCAAGTAATGAGAACCAGAGGCCTGCAACCAAGGCTACTTTACCCAGCAAGGCTCTCAATCAAGCTAGAAGGCCAAATAAGGAGCTTCCCAGACAAAAGAAGTCTAAAACAATACACCTCCACCAAATAAGCTCTGTAAGCAATGCTAAAGGGACTGCTTTAAGAAAGGAAGGAAAAGAGAGAGACAGAGGAACACAGGTATGAAAATGGAAATGATTAAGTACCTATCAATAATAGCCTTAAATGTAAATAGATTAAATGCTCCAATCAAAAGACACAGAATAGCTGAATGGGTAAGAAATCATGACCCACACATATGCTGCCAACAGGAGACCCACCTCAGGACCAAAGACCTACACAGACTGAAAGTGAAGGGCTGGAAACAAATTTTCCATGTAAACAGACAGAATAAAAAAGCCAGGGTAGCAATACTCAGACAAAATAGACTTCCAAAAAAGGTCCATAAAGAGAGACCCAGAAGGTCACTTCATAATACTCAAGAGAAGAATCCACCAAGAAGACATAAACATTGTAAATATATATGCACCCAACACAGAAGCACCCAAATACATAAAGAAATCTTAGAGGACTTAAGGAAAGATATTGACAGCAACACAATTGTAGTAGGGGATTTTAACACCCCATTGTCAAAAATGTACAGATCTTCCAAACAAAATATCAACAAAGATATTGTGACATTGAACAATGCCCTAGATGAAATGGACTTAACTGATATATAGAGAGCCCTTCATCCCAAAGAAGCTAAATACACATTCTTTTCAAAAGCACATGGAACATTTTTTAAAGATAGGTCACATGATAGGACACAAAATAAGCCTCAACAAATTCAAGAAAATTGAAATTGTATCAAGCATTTTCTCCAACCACAAGGGACAAACTAGAAACCAACCCCAAGGGAAAAAAACCAAAATGCTCAAAATCATGGAGATTAAATAGCATGCTATTAAACAATGAATGAGTCAAGAATGAAATTATAAAGTTTCTGGAAGCAAATGAAAATGAACTCGCTACAACCCAAAACTTATGGGACACAGCAAAGGCAGTCCTGAGAGGAAAATTCATAGCAATACAGGCCTACCTAAAAAAGATAGAAACATTTCAAATGAACAACCTAACCCTACTCCTACAAGAACATGAGGAACAACAAAGACAGCCCAGAGCAAGTAGAAGGAAGAAAAAAAACAAGATCAAAGCAGAATTACATGACATAGAGACTAAAAGCACAACTCTAAGGATCAATGAATCCAGGAGTCACTGCTTTGAAAAGATAAACAAAATCAACAAGGCTTTAAGTAGACTCATCAAGAAAAAAAGAGAGAAGACCCAAATAAACACAATCAGAAATGAAAGATGAGAGATTACAACTGATACCACAGAAATACAAAGGATTGTAAGAAATTAATTACTTCAAAGAACTGTATGCCAAGAAATTTGAAAACTTAGGTGAAATGAACAAATTTCTAGAAAAATACAATCTTCCAAAACTCAACGAAAAAGAAGTAGAAAGCCTGAACAACCAATAAGAGCAAATGAAATTGAAGCAGTAATCAAAAAACTCCTGACACACAAAAGCCCGAGTCCAGATGGTTTCACAGGAGAATTCTACAAAGCATTTAAGGAAGAGCTAACCCTTATCCTTCACAGACTCTTCCAAAAAATCCAAAATGATGGAAGACTCCCAAACTCTTTTTATGAAGCAAGCATCATCCTAATCCCAAAACCAGATAAAGACACAACAAAGAAAGAAAACTTCAGGCCAATATTCTGATGAACATAGATGCTAAAATCCTCAACCAAACATTGCCAAACGACTTCCAACAATACATTAAAAAGATCATACACCATGACCAAGTGGGATTCATCCCAAGGATGCAAGAATGGTTCAATATTCGCAAATCAGTAAATGTAATACATCACATAAACAAAAGCAAAGACAAAAATCACATGATCATATCAATAGATGCAGAAAAAGCATTTGATAAGGTACAGCACCCATTTGTGATAAAAACACTCACCAAAGTGGGAATAGAGGGAGCATTCCTCAACACAATAAAGGTCATATATGAGAGACCTACAGCCAACATCATACTCAATGGGAAAAAACTAAAATCTTTTCCACTAAGATCAGGAACAAGACAAGGTTGTCCACGTTCACCACTTCTATTCAACATAGTATTGGAAGTTTTAGCCACAGTGATCAGACAAGAAAAGGAAATAAAAGGCATCCAAATCGGAAAGGAGGAAACAAAACTGTCATTGTTGGCAGATGACATGGTAGTGTACATAGAAAATCCTATAGACTCAGCCAAAAAAACTGCTCGACCTAATAAATGAATTTGGCAAAAGAGCAGGATACAAAGTCAACATTCATAAATCAAAGGAATTTTGGTATACCAACAATGAAACAGCAGAAGCAGAAATCAAGAAAAAAATTCCATTTGATATAGCAAAAAAAGAAATATAAAATACCTACAAATAAACCTAACCAAGGAGGAAAAAGACCTGTATGCAGAAAACTACACAACACTAAAGAAAGAAATCAAGGAAGACACAAACAAATGGAAACATATACTGTGTTCATGGATCGGAAGAATTAACATCATCAAAATGTCCATATTACCCAAAGCAATTTACACATTCAATGCAATACCTATTAAAGTACCAATGGCATATTTCACAGACATAGAACAAACACTTCAAAAATTTATATGGGACCATCAATGACCCCAAATAGCTGCTGCAATTTTGAGAAAGAAGAGTAAAGTAGGAGGGGTCACCAGACCTGTTACCAAACTGTATTATAAGGCCACTGTAATGAAAACAGCCTGGTACTGGCATAAAAACAAGCACATAAACCAATGAAACAGAACAGAGAGTCCAGAAATAAACCAAGTTTCTATGGTCAATTAATATTTGACAAGGGGGCAGCAACATAAAATGGAGTAAAAATAGCCTCTTCCACAAATGATGTTGGGAGAACTGGACAGCTATGTGCAAAAAAATGAAACTCGAGCACCAACTTACACCATACATAGAAATAAATTCAAGGTGGATAAAAGATTTAAATATAAGCCATGACACCATTAAAGTCCTAGAGGAGAACATAGGCAGGAAAATCTCAGATATTACAGTCAGCAACATTTTCACTGACATATCCCCTAGAGCAAGGGACACAAAGGAAAGAATAAACAAATGGGATCTCATCAAAATAAAAAGTTTCTGCATGGCTAAAGAAAACAGTATTAAAATAAAAAGAGAACCACCTGTAGGGGAAAACATATTTGTCAATGATACCTCAGACAAGGGTTTAATCTCCAAAATATATAAAGAAGTTACACGACTCCACTCTAAGAAGACAAGCAAACCAATTAAAAAATGGGCAAAGGACTTGAACAGGCACTTCTCCAGGGAGGACACACAGAGGATCCAGAAACACATGAAAAGATGTTCAATATCGCTAGCCATCAGAGAAATGCAAAGTAAAACCACAATGAGATGCCACTTCACACCAGTCATAATGGCATCAAAAACATAGCAACAAACAAGTGTTGGAGAGATTGTGGAGAAAAGGGAACCTAGTGCATTGTTGGTGGGATTGCAGACTGGTACAACCACTATGGAAAACAGTATGAAATTTTCTATTAAAACTAAAAATGGATCTGCCTTTTGACCCAGCAATTCCACTGCTAGGATTATATCCTAAGAACCCCGAGACTCCAATCCAAAATAACCTATGCATCCCAATGTTCATAGCAGCACAATTTACAATAGCCAAGTGTTGGAAGCAACCTAGGTGCTCATCAGTAAATGAATGAATCAAAAAGCTATGGTACAGTTACACAATGGAATTCTATGCAGCATAAAGAAGAAGGAGCTCCTATCCTTTGAGACAGCATGGATGGAACTGGAAAGCATTATGCTAAGTGAAATAAGCCAGGCAGTGAAAGGCAAATACCATATGATTTCACCTTTAACAGGAACTTAAACAACAAAACAAAGAAACAAGCAAAATATAACCAAAGACACTGAAATAGAGAACAGGCTGACAGTGACCAGAGGGGAGAGGGGAGGGAATTTCAGGGGAAAGGGAAAGGGTTTACAGGAACAAGTATAAAGGTCACATGGACAAAAACAAGGCAGGGGTGGAAATGGGAGAGAGATGGAAAGGGCTGGGGGTGGTGGGCTGGGATGGGAGTAAAAGACAGAAAACTGTACTTGAATAACAATTAATAAAATAAAATAATAAAATAAAACAAATAAAATGAAATAAAATCATTTAAAAAATAGATAATCTTGCGAAATGATATGAGTCTGAATGTTCTTGTGTCTGAAAACTCTTTGTACTAAGTACAAATTTAAGGGTGACAATTTGGAAGAGCCATATTTTGAACTCAAAATAAGATGGAAATAATAAGCACCTGAGATGATCTACAAATTTTCCAAGCTTCCCTCTCATATATCAGAAAGTAGATTTAGCCTCTCACCTACATAACTCTCCTATCCCTTATGTAGAACAACACCATTCCTGGCAATACTACTTTACCTAGAAAAAATGGAAAGTCATTTGCATGATGCCCCAAGGTTTGAATAACTTCCTAGTGAGGCAGAGGACAAGTCTCTGGAGAACAGGAAAAACTGTTATTCTTTATTAACCAACACTCAAAGACACCAGGTTTGGGGTCCTTGGAGGAAGTGGGCAAAGCACCAACAGTGTCTATCTTTTCATGAAGCAGCTGTTTACATATGACTCTGTCATGAACACATCTCCCCAAACCATATTCATCCTTCATATTTCCTACTGCACTGCCTGTAAAATATAGAATCACTGCCACATTAGCTCTCAGATTTGGAAGGACCTCCCACCTTATGTAATGGAAGCCTTTAATGTAATGTTTCCTAACAAGAGTCATCCAGTCAATGCCTTTCTCCTTTAGAGCCACAGAGCTCAATCTTAATGAGACCACATGTTTAAAAGATATTTGGGTAGTCACATTATTAAAAATGTCTTATTTTTTTAGTTAAAATATTTTCCCCAGGATTTACCAATCCTTGGCTCTGGATCTGGATCTGGTGCCACACAACTTAGGTCCCATTCCTATTTATTATTACGTGATGTAGATCAAGGTAACAGTCAAGCATCTAAATACCTTCAGTAATGATTCAGGAAAGTCTTTAACCTAGAGATACTGCTATTTGTTGAGCAAGTCTGCATTGACATTTAACAGGCTCTTTTTTTCTATGGAGTTTGATTTTAGCATGTCAACCTTCAGCATTTCACACTAGTCTGTGAAGACACCACCATTTAAATTTTTCCTCTGGAGGGTTCACCTTATCTTACCTATCTTTATGGCACTTCCTCACTATCCATTGTCACTGCTACCTGTCAGGTTGATGACAAGCACTACTGTCTCAGGACATAAATTCCTAAATACCCTGAAAAATGAATTTTTGTGTATGGGCTTATTCATAGCAATGATGCTGTCTGAGGATTTAAACTGCAAAATAAAAACTGATTTACATTCTATAATTGCAGAGAGAGACCCTTGGGCCCTTTATATATTTTATTCACTCTAAAAATCTAATTTAATATTTAGTAAGTATCATTAAATACATCACCATTAATTCGCTCTATAAAAGTCTGTACTCCTGAGATAAAACCCAGCAATTATTTGCTAATTATCTGAATGAAGCTCATTTGCTTTCCACCTAGAATGAATACATCTTGTATTTGGAAGAGAAATAACCTGCTGACTTATTTGATCATAGTATGGTTTTTCAGAGTATCTGTAATATTTCTCATTCTTTTTCTGATGTTTTTAAAGATTTTTCTAGTCACAGAAAAGCACACTCAACCTTTCATTTTTTTAACTCAAACTCAATATCTTTGTGGAAATTATTCTTTCAAGGTCATGCTGTATAATTATAAATTATTTGGAAGAGAGAGCCATAACTTGTAAAGACTTTTTTCTAGTGTAAATTCTTATATACAGTAGATCTCCTATAACTACATGCTGTTTATTCATATCAATTGCCCATCAGTGAATTTATTTATCACTTTTTCATACAAGTTCTTTTTTGTCTTCAGTGATTATAAGCTAAATTACAGATTTCACCAGATTTTTCTGTATGAAGGAGATTGATTCACTGATGTGTTGGTATGTTGGTCCACTAGACTGCTCTGAAATCTACCCTACTTATACATACAAAACATGTTTGTTAGTGGTTCTTGGGAAACACTATTGCAAATAGGTTGCTAATTAATACCTAACATTTAATCACAAAAAGACCTATATGAGATCTACAGGAAATTAATTTTCTGATGATAGTAACATACACCCAAGGAAATCATATGCTTATATTGATTGATGAAATGGATTTGAAGAGAAACAATTGTCTAGGTGGATTTCAGCTATTTCTACTTGTTCTGTGTAGATAGAGGTTCTCCTCTAATCTCTCCCCAGTTGTCCTGTTTCTATTTTTACCCCATAGCCTCTTCTCAATGAATTTGTTTCCTCAATTATTCTCAAATAAAAATGGATTTCTCAAACAAGGGCAAATCACTTCATAAGGCATTGACCAAATGGTCAGTCAGACTTGTTTCCCTCCCATATTTTAGTTTTCATTTTCTGTATTTTGGGGAAATGGGCAGCTGACTATCTAATAGCTCTTTGCAATTTTTAAATATTAATTGGTATAGATTCACATATCTATTAACTAAGATGGTATAGTTATTAGTAGTACTTTGGCTATAAGTGACTGAAAATCAACTGAACTAGTTTAAAAAAATAACAAGGGAGGATTTTATTAGACTATGAAATCAGAAAAGTTGAATTGCCCTCCTTGCCATTGAGCTTCCCAAAATCATGGAACAAAGGACTCAATGGTCCTTAGGGATTTTTCATTTTCTTATTTATAATTTACTCTACATACTTATTATAGCATGAGATCACTCATCTGATGGAAAACATGATTATTAACAACTCTAAGGATTTCATTTTATTTCTTCTATCACAATGAAAGCATTAACTGTTTTCATGATTTTAGTTTGAAAAATCCTGAAAAAGATTCTGACTGGCTTTACTTGACAGGCAGTAGGGATTTGAAGATATAATGGAAAATATCAACTCCTGTAAAGAATAACATTTCTATAGTAGAAGAAGGAGACTTCTGAAAGCAAGGAAGTAGTTACTGCTTCTATAAGCATAGTGAAGTGCAAGGCAGAAAGTATAGTCCACTAAAGATAGACTCTTTCAGTGGTATACAATTTATACTGGCCTTAGAATTAAAAGATTAATTTGAATCATGGCTATGCTGTTTATAAACTTTATGTCCTTGGAAAAGCTATTTAACATTTTGCCTCTAGACTTCCCATGTATAAATTAGTGATAATAGTGCCTACCTCATGATATTAACATGAATAAAATAAGTTGTGGGTGGAGTAGAAGTTGAAGGACACATGTTGAACTTTATAGACAGTTGAAAACAGAATATAACTTACCGTCACATTCATACCCATATTCAATTTGTAGTATTCAGACTGTTACTTAGATGTCATAGAGGATAAAAGGATAAATATGGGTAAAATAATAGTTATTCTCTTTATATAACTATTGTCTTTTCACAATTAAATTTGTGGATAAAATAGGAAAGAAATCAGAGTTGTAAGGTTTTTATGTTGGACTCCCTATAATCAAAGTCTGAGACACCAATTTAGATGTACATAATTTATTCATGAATCCTCTCAGGAGAAAAGGAATGAGGAAAAGCAGGAGACAGAGAGGACAAAAGCAAGGAGATAGCCTAATTTGGAGTAGAACTTCAGAAGACAAGATGGTCAGTGTGTGGCTACAGCCTTCTTCTTTGGGAACAGGGGCCATAATCTGTATGAGGCAATTCCAATCAGGTTGAGAATAAATAATTAAAAGAAAGCTGAAAATGTGAGCAATAAGCAGCCAATACTCACAGGCAAAAGGGGTAGATGTACAGTTCTGTAAAGTGATCTGGACAAGGCACTGATGACATCAATAACATCTCTTATGTAGTGTTATCTCTTGGCTCACATGGTTCTTTCCCTGCTCTGATTTAGATGTAATGGGGACATAGACTCCACTTTTTGAGGGTATTTTAACTTCAGTCACAGATTCCTTCCTAATTCATCATAAAATTTCAATCAAATAAAAATAATATTATTTTATTTCTTGGGACATTCACATTTTATAAAATGAAGTTAGGATACATATAGAAAGTGACTATTTTTGCCCAAAATATGTGAAAACCTATTTCATCAGTCCCTTAGGCCTTGTTCATAGCAAAGGAAAGAATAGGAGACTACTACCTCTTCCACTCAGACCAGACCAGTTAGTTTCTGGTAGATGCTCTGAAGATGGCACCAACATCAGAGCTAAAGATTGACATGGCAGGATAGTAATGAGGACAAAGATGGAAGAAGGTACTGTCCATGTCTATTTCTTCTCATTTATTCACAGTTTTTCTAATCACATTTTTTTTTCGTCAGTAGGTTTTGCCTTGGGGAATAAACAAGCTTACAAGTCTTTTTTATTTTTTTCTGACAGAGAGAGAGGGGAAGGAAAGGAGAGAGGGGGAGAAAAATCAATGTGTGGGTATGTCTCACACAGCCCCTACTGGGGATGAGGCCCACAACTCAGACATGTGCCCTGACTAGGAATCGAACAAGCAACCTTCTGGTTTGCAGGCCCGTGCTCAATCCACTGAGCTACACCAGGGTGCAAGCTCATAAGTCTTAAAACAAAGTCATGATCAGTTTGATGGAGGGAGAAGGTATCAATGAGAATGCTGAGATGACAAGTACTTACAATATCATTTAAGGAAGAATTCATACTTTTTTTCAAGGAAATTTCTGAGCTTCAGTTACCAAACATAGGTCCCCATAGTTTGTATGGATATCTGTGGGGGAATTTGTGGGAGTTAGGCATTGGAGTGAGTATGTATTTATACCAAACTTTATTTCACACAAACCAACTCATAATTTTATATAACTCTGTTCTTACCTGCCACCTTATTAACTCTAAAGAAATACATGTTAGTTACATTATAGACACACTTATTAACACCTAAAGTATTATTATCATAAGAATTGAGTGACAAACAGGCAGAGATATTTAGTATACAGAATCTTTTTTTTAATTGTACAAACTATATTAGTTCAAAGACCTGGGGTTAAAGACTACTTGGGAATAATTTTTAGCTCTACTTTGACAATTATTTTAGCAGAAATATGACCATGGGTGGTTGCTATGAAACTTCCTTACTCCCCTCCCACAAACCAGAGTTCCCACATCTTCTGTGAGGGGCTCTGATGGTCACAGTTCAGGCTCTAACTCTATGAGTAATAAAAAGGTGAAGAATTCCACTTTGGATCTGTTTGGTCTTGATACTATAGATTATGGGATTCATTAGTGGAGGAAAGAGAAAATAGACATAGCTCATAATGAGGTGCACAATATGTGGAACCTCCTTCCCAAATCGATGAATTAGAGACAATCCAATCACTGTGACATAGAAAACCAGGACACAACAGATATGGGAGACACAGGTGTTGAGGGCCTTGGTCCTCTGCTCTTTGGAGGCAATGCTCAAGACATTCTTGAGTATCCACACATAGGAGATGAGGATAATCAGAGAATCCAGCACAAATATAAGGACCACAAGCACAAGTGGATACAGTCGATTGAAAGTGGTGTCAGCACAGGCTAGTTTGATGACATCCTGATGAAGACAGAATGCATGGGAAAGGACATGGGAATGGCAATATGGAAAAAAATAGAGAAGTAATATTGGGGGGACAACAGTTACAAATCCCCTCATCAGAACCCCTAGCCCAACTTTCACCACTTGAGTATTAGTGAGTATAGACTTATATCTAAGAGGGTTGCAAATGGCAATAAAACGATCATAGGCCATAGCAAGCAAAACACCAGACTCTACAAAAGAAAGTGAATGTACAAAGTAGGCTTGAGAAAAACAGGCTACATTTCCAATTTCCCTGTGGTCCAACCAAAAAACTTCCAGTACCGTGGGCATTGTGGTGAAAGTCAGCCCTAGGTCTGCGGCTGCCAGCATGGCCAGGAAATAGTACATAGGCTCATGAAGACTGTGATCTGCCTTAATGAGAAAGAGGAGAGTGCCATTGCCAAAAATGACACAGATGTAGACAAAAATGAAGGGTGTGGAAATCCAGTGGTGAACTGCCGCCAAGCCTGGAAAACCAGTCAGCTGAAAGGAGCTAGAGCTGCTGTTGGGCCACATGTTGAGTTGATCCAGAAGTGTTCTTTTTTTCTCAGTTATTACCACAGAAGTGTAGCTCTACATTCAAGGTAGCACTCCAACTATATCATCTCAGAATTCTTACTTAAAAGTAATAATAACATCAATATAAGGCATTGTTTCTCAAAACATATTCTTAGAACAGTCTATTCTATTTTAATTACGTATTCCAGGGACCATCCCTTACCTACTCAAATTTTTGTACTTTCATATCATCATCTTCATTTTAATAACCTCCACAGGAAAATTTTTATGCATACTATAACTTAGAAACCATTTCCATTAACTATGCAGATTTCACAGAAGAATCTATACATGAAGGATTTCAAGGAACCTACTAACCCTTACCTGACTCAAATCTACTGCCCAAAGCTATAATTGACTTCACAGTAGTGATTCCTAACACACATTATCCTGCATATGCAAGATTTCTCTGGCTTCTCAACAACAGATTCAAAAGTCTAAAAGGAAGGTGCAGAATGAGAAGCTGGGTTACTACAACTGTTGCTAAGAAGATAAATATGAACAAAAGACTTTCCTTTTAAATTGCATAAATTGGTGATGAGAAAACAAAACAAAAAATGTTTCCATTAAGTGTGTATTAGTTTATTTCTGAACATGATAGAACTACTTAGTATTCACTACATTAGCCCCGAATAATTGGAAGGTAGGTGATCACAGACAATTGGGATAAAATAAATGCTTAGGCCAGCCAAGGACATAGCTGATAATAGTTTCTCCTTTAATTTGAAAAATTTATCATCTGTTATTTCTATGGAGTTTCTTTCTCTTTCCTCATTATTTTTGTAGGCCCACTACAGTAACTCCCCAGAACCTGATTTCTTCCTTTTGTGTTTCCATTTGTATTAAGCACCATCTTTTTTATATCCTTCTTTTTATATCCAGCCATAGGCTTCTGAATTTGTCCTATGCAATACTAAATGAGAGCTCTGTTGCTACTTACACAGAAAGTTGTCTGTTAGTAGAAAGAAGAATTTAAGAAGGTTTTAACATCTCTTCCACTACTAGATTATGGGTTTCTTGCATACAGAAACCACAGTTTATTTGACTTGCTCAACACCTAGCAAAGTACCTATCATGATATGTATATATACATATACATACTACATTTATACTTCTATTATGCATATATACACATATGCATGTACATGTACATATATGTCTATATGTATGTATACATGTATATTCATATATATATTTGTACAATTACACATATATCCATTAATTTACCCACTGTAATAGGCATAACATTTTAAACACTAGAATTAATTGATAAGAAAAAGTCCCTGATTTTTTCAGCCATAAGTTAAGTTAGAAAATCAGTAAGAAAAATTTAGATAGATGTAAATGCAATTTCAAAATAAAACAGCACTATTTAATGGAGATTGATTGGGGTAGTATTGCATAGAGTTTAGTATAGTAGTTTGGGTGATCTGGGACTGCATCTCTGAGGAGTTGACATTTGATCTGGAACCTAAATAACAAAGAAGAACTGGCCATATGAAGACCTAGGAAAAAATTATTTCACTGATAGGGGAAAATTAGCATGTTGGGAGCTTGGTGAGCAGATAGTAGGACAATAAGTAATGTCAGAGACTAGGCAGTGGTCTCACAGGTCTAATGGATAACATGAGGAACTTCATTTTTACTACAAATGTGATGAGAAGACATTGAAAAGTTTAAAAATCACAATAGAGGAGATAATGATAGCATTATGAAATGCATTTTTGAATTATCACTTGTACTGCTATGTAAAGAGTGATAATCTAGCATGATAAAAGAAAGGAAAGTAGTTAAGAAGTTATTGTAATGCTCCCAGTGAGGAGTTATGGTTACTTGACTAGGATGGTAGCAGTGGAAATAAAGAAAATTTAAACAGAAATAGATAGATTATGAAGTAGTACCAAGGCTTGCTGATATATTAGAAATAGGAATGAGGGAAATAATCAATGAGATTGACTCTAAATTTCTGTTTTGAGCAAATGAGAGAATGGTTAAGTCATTTACTCAAAAGGGAAAGTGTAAGGGAAATGTGTATTTACTTGGGAGGAAATCAAGAGTCACCAGTAAAAATGGCTGAATTGAAGCAAATGCATGTCTTACTTTTTTTTCTTTATTTTATTTTATTTTATTTTATTTTATTTTATTTTATTTTATTTTATTTTATTTATTTTTAGAAAGGGAAGGGAGGGAAGGGAGATAGAGAGGCAGAGACAGAGAAACATCAATGTGCGGTTGCTGGGGGTTATGGCCTGCAACCCAGGCATGTACCCTGGCTGGGAATCGAACCTGGGACACTACTTTTTTTCTTATCACATACCAGAACAGTTTCATCTAGTTGTTTTCCCCCCTTAAATTAAAGGCTTTCAAATATTCCGATATAATGTTTTGAAGTTATCCTGTAACCGTACAGATGTGATCCAGCCACAAGTTTTCAGCAGTGCTGAAGTGCCAGACATCTAAGCATGAGGCAATGATTCAGCACTTTTAGCCTGACTCTAAGGAATGGAAAAATGAATCACTTCTAGTTGTCTATACTCTGCTCCCAAGTGTGAGAAACATAAACCAAAGTTTAGTGCTTATTGGAAATATGAGTGATGTTTATTCTTCAGTCAGTAGATGCAAAAATAATCCCACACATCTTCTCCTCTTATTATGTTTTCTAAGTACTACTTCATTCTCCTTACCTCTCTGACCTGTCAGCAATAGTCATCAACCTAAACTCTAATGCAATTTTGTGAAAAATTTCTTCTTGTAAAAGAATATGTAGTACAAGTAGTAAATTAGGACAGAGAATGCTACCCAAAGTAGAAAGGATCAATTCTATTTTGCCAAAAACCTTCAACTAAGTTTCCTCTTGCCTATTCCCAAGAATTCTATCCAAATATACCTGTACTTCATGCTGTGGGTAATCCACATCTTCAGGTAGGAACTTCTCTTGGTTTTTAAGGAGGACCTGCATGGGAAAGAAAATACAGGTGAGGAAAGACCATAGGAAATGAAAGAGGCTATGAAGCTTGAAGATAGAGCAAATAGAAAGAATTCATAGTTAAGAATGTCAAACATTTACAGTTATAACCTCTCTCTGTCTCATTTAAATGTCTTATAGAATAGGAGATGCCTGTGTTTATCCCTTAGAGAACACAGGAGACATATGGGAGGGCCAACTATATTCATACTGCAGGGCACAGCAGGTCTTATGTGCTCATGCCCAAATCTCTTCCCAAGTATTATCAACTTGAGGCTCAATTCTAAGCACTCATTGAGAGCCACGGGCTGTAGAGATCCTTTGTTTTTCTTCCCCCATCTTCTCTCTGTAGAAAGTTGATAGAAAAGTTTCATAATGCCTTCTTTCTATATTTCTGGATGTTTCTGCATACTCACATGCACCAAAGCTTGGTTGTTAAGTGTGAGGAACAGAGTTCTTGGGTTCTGCCTGAAGAATCAGATCATATGGCTTCTTTTTTTTCAAGGTTGGTTAGGTTATTGATGAAGAAAGGATCTTCCCAGAGTTCTTTGTTTTCCAGCAAATTAGAATCCTAAGGAATGTTTTCTCTGTCTGATGCCCTCCTATAAAGGAAATAGAATGCTTAATTGATCTCCCCAACATTTTAAAGCATCTTCTCCAAACAAGGTCTGTGGCTAATAGAGCCTCAGGTGGCAGCTTTATGTGCTCAGAGGAATCAGAGCACTTATCTTTATGGCCCCAGGAGTTGCTGGTATAATTTATGGGAGACCATTTATCCTCCACTTCTACTTCTAAGGTCAAATATTTTCCAGTTGCTCTCATGAGGAAATTTAAACATTTTTGCCATAAGTCTTTTGAATCTCATTATATTTTCTACTTGGTTTATCTCAAAGTTAGTTGAAGAGTGGAAAGTTAAATGGAATAGAGTCAATATAATAAAGCCTGTCAGCCTACTCTATTACCAAACATAAACCCATAATCTGCAGCAAACACTCTTTCTTAAGTTCATCTTGCCAGAATTTTTTAATAGAAATACAGTTAACACACTTATAGCACAATACTTCAAGCAAACATACCCCATCCTTTAATCTCAGAGATGATAGCATCTATAGTTTTCCTTCCAACCCAGGCAGAAATCACCCTGCCTATTACCAGTTTTAGAGGAAAATAAACATATTAGCAGGAGAACAAATTCCCTGTCCTTGAAGAAATACATTGGTTATTACCATGCTTTGTTATAATTAAAGTAATGTTTAATTTAGTTCAGAGACTCAGTTGATTTCTGGTAGAATAATCAACTGACTATTAGACATTATTACTGAACTGTCAATACCTAAAAATTTATATGTTGAAGTCTTAATCCTCAGTATGTCATAATGTGATTATGATGGAAGATATGGGCTTTAATAAAGTGATTAAAATAAAAAAAGAGGCTGTTAGAGTAGGCCCTGATACAATCTGACTCATGTCCTTACAAGAAGAGAAAATGGGGGCCCACAGAGAAACACCACTGAGAAAAGAGGAAAACCCATGTGAAGACACAGGGAGAAGATGTCTACTTATAAATCAAAGAGAGAGGCCTCAGAATAAACCAACCTTATTTCCACCTAGATCTGAAATTTGACATGTGAAAAATCCTGTTAGGAAAAGAAGATGGGCTACAATCTAAAAGAAAATGTTTACAAACAACATATCCAACAAAAATAATATTGAGAATATTTTAAGAACTCTCAGAACCCAAAGATAAAAAAACAAACAATAAAATTAGAAAATAAGCAAAAGATATGAACAAACATTCCATTGAAGAAAACACACAAATGACTTATACAAAACTGAAAACATATCAACATTATTAGTTAAATGAAAATTAAAACCACAATCAGATGTCGCTATAATATTTTAATATTTCAGAATGGCTTAATGAAAAATAATGATAGTACTAAATGCAGTACAGAGAGAGAGATCCTAGATGGTGGTGGAATAGATGAAAGTTACACTTACTTCCTCCAAAGACCAGACAGAAATTACAACTAAAACATAGACCAATCAAACTGGAAAAACAACTGAAGACTAGCTGAAGAGAAGCCTTATAATCAAGGATTTACAGAAGAAGCCCCATTGAGACTAGTAGGAAGGGTAGAAGACATGAAAACAGGTGACCTCACTCCACAGGAGGTGACTGAGATTCCAGACAGATATCTTAGTCGCAGAGGTTCCCCTGACAAATGCAGGATCTCAACGCCATGCCATTCTCCCTAGCCCAGAGAGCCAGAGCATGGAAGAAGCACTCATATAATATCTGCTGTGAAAATCAGCATGAGTTCTGTCCACCAGGGAAAAATAGGAGCATGCTAGAGACAAAGGCACCCTCTTGAAAGACCAATGCACAAAATCTCATTTACAGCCACTCATCATGGGCTCCAGCATAGAGCCCATGATGAGTGGGCTCTATGCTGGAGAAAGAATAGAGTGGACTGAAGTCATATGAGGAAAGACTGTGATTTGTGGCTCAAGGGAGAGAGCTACAGGCACAGCCACCAGGATCCCCGTGCTGAGTAACTCTCAAACACCACAGACACCATTTTTCTTGGGTGGAGCACTCCCCTCTTTACAGTATAAGTCTGGAGAATGCAATAGCCCCACCCTGCAGAACTCATTCCCTCCTGAAGAGTCACCTGCTTGGGGCAGGCTATAAAGGTTTGGGCAAACTCAGGGGTTGTCAGTGACTGAGTTGCATAGCTCTAGGGCTAGGGACATTCCCCCTGCCAAAACACATTTCTGCAAGCTTGGTCAAAACCTCTTCTTCATGGGAGATCCACTAGCCCCAACTTCCCAAATCCTTGTGGCCCTGCTCTGCTGAGCTTGGGCTCCCCAGGTCTGGACCAAATCTGGGACAGGCTGAGTTGTGTGACTCTAGGACAGGGAATTTATTTCCCTGGCACAGCTAATGCAGAGCTCTTCCTTTTGCACAGATAAATCTTGGTCTGTTTGGGCCTGATAAACTCTGCTGGCCTCTCTGATGATTCCCCAAGATTTTACCCCACCACAAACAGCTGTGGGCACCCAAGGGTAGCAACTAGACTTGATATACCCTGGAACATTTGATGAGTGACCTCAGACCAAGTACTGGCACTGAGTTTGAACTTGTAACAAGTGGTGATACCACTCACCCCTACATGATGACTCACTGAGACCTTACCTCATGCTACTGCAGTAGTGCCATAAGCTATTTCAGTGACAGAGCCTAACAAGCAACTGGCAGTCAGAGGCAAGGGAGGCAGATCTCTGTGTGTCTTGGGCTTTTTTCTGACCTTCCCTCATCTCAATACCAGTGGAAGTCAGCCTTGGTGTGCAGCTTTGTTCTTCCATGGCACATACAAGCCCAACAGAAGCAGCAACAAACTGTGTATCACTTTATAACACCAAAATGGTTTCCTAGGGCCAGTCATAGGCAGCATCTGACATTGTCCTGCACCTGCAAAGAGGCCCTAGAATCAACATACTCAGTGGCTGACTAAAGACACTGTCAGAATAGGATCCAATTAGGTTCAAAAGCAGCATAGGCAAAGGAAGATCTTGGAAGGCACCAGACCAAGCTGAGATGAATTCTGCTTCAGGTGATTAGCACTCAGCAGATTGTACACTGTGGTCCAGATCAATCCTCATAGTCAGCCAGCCTGGGAATTGAGACCCTCATGCAAATGGGCCAATAGCAATCAAAACTCAATTACAACAGGAAGACCCATATAATCCACACAAGGGACAATCCTGAGCTCCCAGGTCAGACAAGGAGACTGTGACACAGGGTCCCACAGGACACTACTACATAAGACCAACCAACCAAGACAGGGAGACATAGCAGGTGTACCTAATACAGAGAAACAAAGACAAAGAGGCAATGAAAATGGGGAGACAAAGAACATGCCCAAATGAAAGAACAGGAGAAATCTCCAGGAAAATAAGTAAATGAAATAAAGGCAAGCAAATTACCAAATAGAGAGTTCAAGAAAGTGATTATAAGGAAGCTCAAAGAATTAAGTGAGACCTTCAACAGCATAAAAAAATACATGGAAACCATAAAAAAGAGCCAGTCAGAAATTAAAAATACACTAACAGAAATTTCAAAAAAAATTACATTATAGGGAACCAAGAGCAGAGCAGATGAAGCAGGCCTTCAAATCAGTGATTTGGAAGATAAGGAAGCAGAAAACACCCAATCAGAAAAGCAAAAAGAATCCAAAAAGTGAAGACAATGTAAGGAGCCTCTAGACAACATGAAACAAATATAGCAACATTTGCATCATGAGGGTGCAGGAAGGAAAAGAGAGCGATCAAGTAATTGATAACATATTTGAATAAACAATGATGGAAAAGTTCTATTACTTGGTGAAGAAAATAGAAGTACAAGTCCAAGAAGCACAGAGACCCAAACAAGGTCAACTCAAAGTAGGCCTAGTCACATCATAATTAAAATGGCAACAATTAAAGACAAAAAGTGAATCTTAAAAGCAGCAAGAGAACAATAGTCAGGTACCTGCAAGGAAGCTCCTGTAAGGCTGTTAGCTGATTTCTCAACAGAAAAAGATTGACATGAAACGATGAAAAGTAAGGGCCTACAATCAAGATGACTTTGCCCAGCAAGGTTATCACTTAAAATTGAAAGGGAAATAAATAATATCCAGATAAGAAAAAACTAAAGGAGTTAATTATCACCAAACCAGTATTACAGAAATGTTAAATGGTCTTCTAGAAGAAGAAGAAGAAGAAGGAGGAGGAGGAGGAGGAGGAGGGGGAGGGGAGCAGGAGGAGGAGAGGGAGAAGGAGAATAGAAATATAGTTATAAAGAATAAAATGGTATCAAATACATGTCTATCAATAATCACTTTAAATGTAAATGGCTTAAGTGCTCCATTCAAAAGACATAGGGTAGCTGAATGGATAAGAAAAAAAGACCCATATATCTGCCATCTATGAGACCCAACTTAGAGTGAAAGGTACATACAGACTAGTTTATATAGAACCACAAATGACTCCAAATAGCCACAATAATATTGAGAAAGGAAAACAAAGTTGGAGAAATCAAGCTACCTGATATCAAAATAAACTATATAGTCATAGTAATCAAAACATCATGGTACTGTTACAAAAACATACATAGACTTCCAGCCAAGATGGAAGTGTAGGTAGACACACTGTGCCTACTTGCACAACCAAAATAAGGACAATGACAATTTAAAAACAAAAAAAAAACAACCAGTACTGACAGAAAATTGAACTGTATGGAAGTCTAAGAACCAAGGAGTTAAAGTAGACATATGCATCCAGACCAGTAGGAGGGGGGAGGAGTCAGGAAGCTAGGATGGAGAGGGCTCATGGCAAGGTGGCTGGCAGATCACAGGCATGCAAAGCAGCAGTTGGTGGACCCCAGGCACTCAAAGTGGTAGGTGGTCAGCCAGCGAGGTGGTGGATTGTGGAGGGGTGCAGCATGTAAGGTGGCTGTCAGGCCAGGTGGTCCCACATTCATGCACAGATAAACCAGGTACGCAGATAAACTGGAGAGCATTACAGACCGTGCACCCCAGGGTCCCAGCATAGGGAAATAAAGCCTCAGAAAAACAATTGAAAACACCTGTGGGGGTGAAGGTGCTGGGAAAGACTCCTAGCCTCAGAGAAGAGTTTGTTGGAGAGACCCGCAGGGTCCCAAGACATACACAAACCCACCCACACAGGGATCAGCAGCAGAAAGGCCAATGTGCTTGTGGGAAGCAGGGGAAGTGACTGAAATCTGGCAGAGAGCAGAGAAAGCACCATTGTTCCCTCTCGGACCCCTGCCCCACATACAGCCTCTCAACCTAGCCACTGGGTTGCCCCACCCTGGTGAACACCTAAGGTTCTGCCCCTCACTATGTAACATGTGTGTCAGGACAAAAAAAAAATGGCTCAAATGAAAGAACAGATCAAAGCTCCAGAAAAAATGCAACTAAGCAACGAAGAGATAGCCAGCCTATCAGATACACAGTTCAAAACACTGGTGATCAGGATGTTCACAGAATTGGTTAAATTTTGTCGGAAATTAGATGAAAAAATGAAGACTACACTAAGTGAAATAAAGGAAAATGTACAGGGAACCAATAGTGATGGGAAAGAAACAGACTCAAATCAATGGAGTGGACCAGAAGAAAGAAAGAAACATCTAGTCAGAAAAGAATGAAGAAACAAGAATTCAAAAAAATGAGGACAGGCTTAGGAACTTCCAGGACATCTTGAAACGTCCCAACATTCAAATTACAGGGATACCAGAAGAAGAAGAGGAAGAGCAACAAGTGGAAAACTTATTTGAACAAATAATAAAGGAGAATTTCCTCATTCTGGTAAAGGAAACAGACTTCCAGGAAGTTCAGGAAGCTCAGAGAGTCCCAAAGAAGTTGGATCCAAGGAGAAACACACCAAGGCACATCATAATTACATTAGCCAAGGTAAAAATGAAGGAGAGAATCCTAGAAGCAACAAGAGATAAGGAGGCAATTACCTACAAAGGAGTTCCCATCAGACTGTCAGCTGATTTCTCAAAAGAGACCTTGCAGGTAAGAAGGAACTGGAAAAAAGTATTCCAAATCATGAAAGGCAAGGACCTACATCCCAGATCTATCCAGCAAAGCTTTCATTTAGAATGGAAGGGCAGATAAAGTGCTTCTCAGATAAAGTCAAGTTCAAGGAGTTCATCATCACCAAGCCCTTATTATAGGAAATGTTAAAGGGACTTATCTAAGAAAAAGAAGATAAAAAACATGTACAGTAAAATGACAGCAAACTCACAATTATTAACAACCACACCTAAAACAAAAAGAAAAACAAACTAAGCAAACAGCTAGAACAGGAACAGAACCACAGAAATGAAGATCACAGGGAGGGTTAGCAACAGGGAAGTGGGGGGAGGAGAGAGGGGGAAAAGGTACAGAGAATAAGTAGCATAGATGGTAGGTAGAGAATAGACAGGGGGAGGGTAAGAATAGTATAGGAAATGTAGAAACAAAGAACTTATAAGTATGACACGTGGACATGAACTAGAGGGGGGAATGTGGGTGGGAGAGGGTGTGCAAGGTAGAGGGGAGTAAAAGAGGAAAATGAGACAACTGTAAATAAAATATAATTTTAATAAAAATATATTTAAAAGATAAAAAATAAAAACATACATAGATAGAGGTCAATGAATCAGAATAGAGAACCCAGAAATAAATCCACATTATTATAGTCAGTTTATATTTGACAAGGAAGACAAAAGCATGCAATAGGGTAAAGGGAGTTTATTCAATAAATGGTCTTGGGAAAATTGAACAGATACGAGCAAAACAATAAGACTGGACCACCTTCTTACACCATATGCAAGAATAAACTCCAAATGAGTTAATGACTGAAATGTAAGACTCTAAACAATAAAAATCCCTGAAAAAAACATTGCTAGTAAAATCCCTTTTTTTATTTTAGAGAGAGAGGGAAGGAGAGAAAAAGAACCATCAATATATTGTTCCACTTATTTATGCATTCACTGGTTGATTCTTGTATATACCCTGACCAGAGATCAACCCACAACCTCTGTGTATTTGAGATGATGCTCTAACTGAGCTTCCTAGCCAGGTTAAGCAATAAAATATTGGACATTTTTTGTAGCAATAATTTTTCTCATATATCTTCTCAATAAAAGGAAATGAGAAAAAAATCAACAAATGAGGCTATATCAAACTAAATTTTTTGCACAACAAAGAAAACCATCAACAAAATGAAAAGACAATCCACTGAGTGGTAGAACACAATTTGCCAATGATACCTCTGATAAGGTATAAATATTCAAAATTTATAAAGAAATTATATCAACACCAAAAGAACAGACAATCACTGGGTAAATAATTTGAATAGACACTTATCCAAAGAGGATGTACAGTTGGCCAATAAACATATGAAAACAAGCTTCATGTCACTAATCATCAGAGAGATACAAATTAACGCCACAATATCACCTCACACCTATTAGAATGACTATCAATAAATCAATAAAAAGTGCTCACTTTGGCAGCACATATACTAAAATAAATCAATAAAAATACGTGTTGTTGAGGATATAGACAAAAGGGAATCTTTGTACACTATTTGTGGGAATGTAAATTTGTATAGCCACTGTAGAAAACAGTATAGAGTTTACAAAAAAAAATAAACATGAAATTTCTTTATGACCCAGCAATTCTACTACTGGGAATATATATGAAGAAAACAGAGACACCAATTAAAAAAAATACATACACTCCTCTGTTCATTATAGCATTATTTACAATGGCCAAGATGTGGAAGCAGCCCACCTGCCCATCAATATGTGAGTGCACAAAAAAGCAGTTGTACATTTAAACAATGGAATACTCTGGACCAAAAAAAAAAAAAAGAGAAGGAAAACCGCTAAGTGAAATAAGCCAGTCAGAGAAAGAAAAATGCTATATGATTTCACTTATATGTGAAATTTAATGAACAAAATGAAGTAACAAACAAAATAGGAAAAGACTCATAGATACAGAGAACATACTGTCAGAAGAAGGGAGGTGGGGACCTGAGTGAAAAAGATGAAGGGAGTAAGCAAATAAAAATAACTCATAGACACAGACAATGGTATGGTGAATACCATAGAGAAAAAGGGGGAGTGGCGGGTAGAAGAGGGTAAAGTGGAGATTGACAGTGATGGAAGGAGATTTGACTTTGGGTGGTGAACATGCAGTACAATATACAGATGATGTATTAAAGAATTGTACACTTGAAACCTATATAATTTTATTAACCAATGTCACTTCAATAAATTCAATAACATTTTTTAAAAAGAATGCAAAGGATCTGGATCATTCATACAATGCTGTTGGAAATGGCATGTGGTACAGCCATGTTAGCAAATACTTGGCAGTTTCTCATAAATTACAGTGCATTTACTTATGGCCTAACAATGGAATTTCTGAGCATTTGTTCTACAGAAATGATAACCTATGTTTATACATATATCTGTACACAGATGTTCATAATAGCTTTTTTTGGTAATTGTCAAAAACTAGAAACAATCTAAATGTTATTCAATCCATGAATAAACTGTGGTATGTCCATACAATGAATTATTGGTCAGTAATAAAAAACTATTGATACATAGACCAACTGGATTCTTTTCAAGGGAATAAGTTAAAATTTAAAAAACAGTATTCCATGCATGAAACTTTTTTGAAATAACAAAGTTTTAGTATGGAGCACAGATTAGTAGTTGCCGGAAGTTAGGGATAATAGGAGAGAGGAAAACAAGAAAGAAATAGCATGAGACAGTACTGAAGATGGGTAGGTATTATATCTTGACTGTGATGGTATTTAAATGAATCAACACTAGTTATAAAATTGCATAAAGCTATACATGCAAAAACACAAACGAATGCATAAAAACTCATGGAATTTAAATATTCTCTGTGCATTGCAGCAATGTCAATTTGCCCCTTTGATTATTATACTACAGTTATGCAATATATTACTATTGGAGAAAACTGGGTGAAGGGTTCACAGAATCTATATATTTTTTGGAATTCTTATGAATCTATAATGATTTTTAAATTAAAAAGTTAGAAAAACAAATATACAAATTTAAAATAGTTTTATTTGTTTGTTTTAATATACAAATTGTAATGAACCTCTTTAAGTACATGCTTCTATGAGATTTAGGGAACCACAGGTGTTGTTGGGAGCTAGTGAAACCCTGGAGAAACTATTCTTTAGTATCTGGGTCATATGCTTCCATTTTGCATTGGTTTCTGAGTTTTGGGAACTATAATTAGATTTTAAATCTGAAAGGTATTGGAAAATGTCCTCCAAATATAGGAGACCAACAAGGGGATGGTTGTGGGCATGGCCTTGTGCAGACCAGGCTCCCCCCAGCAAGGACTTGCTGTAGACCCTGGGGGTGTGGTCAGTGGGCAGCCTCCAAATCTCACTTATACAAGATGTCTCTCAGCTGCTGAGAGCCACTTTGCCTAAAGTCATGACTTTCTTTCTTAGGTGACAAGCTGAAGAAAGGTTTTAATAGTCTGCCCATTTCGATCCCAACTTGGGATAATACTGTAGAGTATACTTGGTCCAAAGCTTTCTGCTAGGCTGGATGAGGTTTTTCAACCTGTATCACAGTTTGGTTTCTTTCTCTGCCCAATTCTGTTTCCATCTTTTTTCAAAGATGTAAACTTCTAATAAACAACTTTCACCCAAAACTCTGTCTCAGCATCTACCTCTGGAAAACCCAGCCTATGACAAGAATCTAGTCACCAGGTAGTTTGGCCTTCAATGAAAGTATAATTTCCTTGCTTAACAAGAATATAGAATCCATAGGTGATATATGATGTTTCTGCTAACAAGATAATGTTGTAACTAAGTGAAAGAGTAAGAGGATGTATCGAACTATGGTTATAATCTCCAGGGTCCTTATTGGATCAGAGAAGAATGTAGCTACTCAAAAGCACTAAATTAATCTAGACACAAAAACAATTCTTGATATCACCCTCACATTGTAGACAAAGTTAAATTTGTGGTGAAGTTATTAAAAGCTTAAAACTAGTGTAAGATAACGCAGGGAATTTTACTCACTGATTTTATTTTATTTTTATGTTTTAATTTTTATTGTATTTTTTCATTACCATTTAATCCCTTTATATCCCCTTCCCCACAACAGCTACCATACCATTGTCATTGTGCGTGAGTCCTCTTTCCTTTTTGCTCAAATCCTCCACCTCCTAATCTTCACCCCATAGCTGTCATCCTTCTGAGTGAGATCATATGGTATTTGTCTTTCTCTGACTGGATTATTTCACTTAGCATAATGTTCACCAGGTCCATCCAGACTTTCACAAAAGGTTAAATGTTCTTCTTTCTTATGGCCAAGTAGTATTCCATTGTGTAAATGTCCCATAGTTTGTTTTATCCACTCATCTAGTGATGGCTGCTTGGGCTGCCTCCATATCTTGGCGATTGTAAATAATGCTGCAATGAACATAGGTGTGCTTATGTTCTTTTCAAATTAGAGTTTTGGGTTCATTTGGATATATTCCCTGAAGAGGGTTCACTGGGTCAAAAGGCAAATCTATTTTTAATTTTTGAAGTATCTTCATACTGCTTTCCACCATGGTTGCACCAGTCTGCATTCTCACCAACAGTGTAAAAGGTTCCCATTTCTCCACATCCTTAAGAGTGAGCACTTAAGATCTCTTAAATATTTCACAAAAACAAGAACTATAAATACATTTGCATTAAAAATGACTTATTGCTGTGAAAAATAATTAAGGTAATTAGAAAGCCAGCTATAGAGTAGAAAGGATATTTGTTGTATCTATACCTGACCTAAATATCACATCAATAATTTATAAATAATACTTGAAAATAAATAAGAAAATATGAGACAACTTACTTTTTTTACTGGGCAAAAGACTGAAACAGACTCTTCACAAAACAGGCAAGTGACCAATAAATATATGAAAATGTGTGCAACATTATTAGTCATGAGGAAATGTAATTCAAAACCACAAGATACTACTGCACACTGAGCTTTCTGAAGATACTAAATATACCTCATGCTAAAGCATGAACCAACTGAGACTCATAAGCTATTAGTGAAATATAAATATATATATTCACTTTAGAAAATATTAGTATTTACTATAAATAAGTATATGTTTTTCCAAGAAACTGGATTCCTATGCTTAAGTTCAACAGAAATTCATATTTAGGTGCACAAAACAGTCCAATAAATATATACCTTAATGATCAAGTAACAATTTTGCAATGGCTGCAAATATTATTATTAAGAATAAAAAATATAGGGTATATTTATACAATGGAATACTATATAGGAATGAAAATGAAGAAACTACTGCTACATACAAACACATAGATATTTCTCGCACACTTATTTATCATTAAGTTATTTATCACTAATGATAAATATTAATGACAGACACAAAAGAACATGTAGAGAATAATTCCATTTTATAAAAGTTACAACAAGGTAAAACACAACTTGGAGGTGGACTGATAGGGATACAAAGGGGCTTTTGCTGGACTGGTAAAATTTTATTTTATTTCTTGTTCATGGTGGTTGGTAAAATGATGAATTATCTTTCAGAAAATTCATTAAGGTAGACCTGTACAATTCATTCACATTTTTTATCATAAATAAATAGTTTTTTACTAAAGAAATGTGTTGAGAACTGACCAACAGCTGACCCTTGACACAGTCGGGTCGGATGAGACGTATCTGCACAGCAGAGGTGACTGTGGCCAGATCTCCTGTCTATCTCTTCCTGTATGCCTGGCCCTGCTAGCAATAGGTGGTGGGATTTTTAGATACCTGTGTGTTATAACAAAAAGTCTGCACAATGCCTCTGATTCTGCACGAAATGACTTGCTGACCACAGAATAGAGAGCCCTAGCAACCCTAATGCTGCCTGCTTCCCCGACCTGAGAAGTTAAGGACAAAATTAAACTATGGGCAGACCAACTGCCAGCATGCTGAAGGAAACTGTTGTTAGGAATGTTTCTTAAGGGGTCACCACTCAAAAGCTTAAGATTTATTAGAGTCACTACCCCTTCCCATATCCTGGACAGGAGTGTAAAGAAGCAAAGAGTTCTAGTTGGAGATGATAATCTCAATACATGGAAACAAATACAAAACATGCCCCCCCCAAGGTATATAAATCAAAAAACCTAGGCAAAAAACCAGTTACCTAACCTAGACAAATCTAACCTTAATGGACAATAGCTAATTTCTATATAACCTATAAATCACCCCTTGCACCCTTTTAATTTAGACTAATCCCTAGAATCTTAATAGACACCTAGTTACTAATTGGCACCTGAAAGTTTGTGCCTGTATAGCTTCATTGGCTATTTAATTAATGACCCTTTTGGTCAAAATAACCTTTGTTTAATATGGTTGATCTGTGGAACCTCCTGTGCTTTTCAGTTATTTCTTTGTTTAATATGATTGATCTGTAAAACCTTCTGTATTTTTTGAAATTATTTCTATGGTAACCATTTCTGTTTTAATAATCATACTATGCATTGAATATTGTATAACCTTCCCTATAAAAATAAAGATTGATATTTCTCAGGGAGCCAGTCAGGCCCAGAGAACCTGGCTGTCCTCCAGCACCCCACCAGGTGTCTTGTTTCATTTGCTTCCCCTTACCCATGCATCCTTTGGGGACCCTGAGACCCTGAGACCCTGCCGAGGAGGTGCCCTGGCAGAAATGCTCATTGAAGCCATTGCTGATTGTCAGTTCAGGTTTATCTACAATACATTTTCTTCATCCCATTTTCATTCCTGTTGTGTCAATGCTAAATTAAATGAAAATAATTTAATTTAAATGGTAGTTCAATTGAATCTTATCATTTCCTTAATGAGTAAAGGAATATATCTGTGTGTTTATCTGTATATCCTCTATAAATATGCCTGTGACTAAAATCTAATGTAGTAGATTTAAAAAAATATTTCACTATGTAGAATGGTATTCATGAATTAGTGGTTTTAATATGGAAATGAAAATTGCTCTCCACCCATCAGAGACATATCATTAAATTGCCTGTGAAATCATTTATCTCCAGCAGTAGAAATTGAATACTACTATATTAATTCTATAGTTCAATCATTTAGATATCTATGTGCCATAAAATTATGAAAGATGGAGCCTATTTCTCAAAAGAGTTGCATATTCAATGGGGAAAAATAATCTAAAATATAAATAATTAAAATAAATGTGACTTATTATAATAGAGATAATAATAGCTGACATCAACTGACTGCTTATTATGACTGCTTTAAATGCTTTATATAAAATATTGCTCACAAAAGCTTTATGCAATAATTCGTACATGCATTTTAGAGATAAGGAGCAAAAAGGTTACATAACTTGAGCAAAGTGGCAAAGCAAAAGCTAGATTGACATTGTTAACCCAGTACTTAAGTTTCAACATTAGTGATCTTAATCACATATATACTGAATTGTTGTTTTTCTATGAGAAAAGAGAGTAAGACCCTTAGAGTCCATACAACTGGCATTATGTATCTTGTCCTCTGTATCTTACTGGTAACTTGATTAAAAATTACTCCCATTCATGAACAAACTGATGGTTGCCAGGTGGGAGGGGAGTTGCAGGGATGGGTGGAAAGGTACAAAAATGAAGAACTATAAATTGGCAGTTGCAAAATAGTCATGGGGATATAAAAGTATAGCATAGGGAATATAATCAATAATATTGTAATAACTATGTATGGTGCTGGTTGGGTAGACTTTTCTAGGGTACCACATTGTAAATTATATAAATGTCTAACCATTAAGTTCTGTACCTGAAACTAACATAAATGTTGAATGTCAACTGTAACTGAAAATTATAAATAAATAAATAAATAAATTTAAAAAATGAAGAATATGTAAATGAAGGATGTAGAGACAGAAATAAGGTGAAATCAGAGACTGAAAAGGGATTCTCTTTTCTCTAGGAGACAGGGCTTGCAGCTCCCATTGGCTGCAGCCAGACATCAAAACTAGAGAAAAGAGGGTGTGTGGGAGGAATTATTGTACTTCACCAAAATGAATGCCTTGTTCTTCTGTAATTTGTGATCATTCCTCATTATGGGGACAGGCATTGGGAGTTCTCATAGACAGCTGGGGAATACTGTGCCCTCAATAACTTTTTTCAGTCCAGACCCTTAACTGGTCTACATTTCCTTCCATATCCTGATAGACATAAATAACTATTACTCTCCTAACAACAGGGCTTAAGTAAAAGCTAAGACACAGGCAACTTAAAGACCTGGGGACTGCTGTTCAAAGCCCTAGATCTCCAAAGCCAAGGGTGCACATGAGGATGAAAACTATGGCTGGGAGGAGGCATGAAGAGAGGCAGGACAAAGAGGGAGGGGCAATTGGGAGCTGAAATCAGAAGTGGACCCTGGAGAGGAGCTCCTAATATAAATATTCCTACCAGCCAGTATTTTGTGAACATTGTGTAAACGATGGTGTTAAGACTAAATCTTTGATAAAGCTAAAGATTCCAGATTAAAGACTATGGAACTGAAGAATAAGAGAGAAACAAAATTCAGGTCAGTGAGGTGTCTAGTGAATCTTCTCTCTATTGCCTCAAACAAGGCACCAGGTTAGAAAGGGTGGAATTGGGGAGCTGGTTTCTCAGCAAGAGAAAAGTGATAGTATTGTCTGTCAAGTGTATGTGGAGAATAGGCACAGGTCCTTAAGAGTCTCCAATATCTCTAAAATTTGTACTACTTAAGGATTACATACTAAGATGTATAAAATAAGATCACAAATAGATTCTAGAACCCATGAGGCAAAGAAGAGTTGTGGGTTCTACAACTAGATGATGGATGTAGACTCCATGATAAATTATGTGTTTCTACTTCTTGCTGTCTTTATGTACCAATTTACAACCACCCTGGCTCTATTTCTGTGATTTCCCCTAGAAGTACAGATAAGCCAAGGATAGAATCTCTTCTGTAAGTGTGAGAAGAGGTAGCTCTCTAATGATCAGAGGTTCAAATATTTTCTAAAGAGAAGTCACTATCTGACCATCATCTAAAACTAATAAGCCAAGTCAAAATTAATCTTGGATGAAGCCTGGGCTGCGTGAGCCTTTAGATCGGGAATGGTGATTTACATAGCTGTGTATCTTCATCACTTGGAAAAGTACACAGAGTGCAATAAACATTCAATATTGCCCAAAGTGAAAATGGGGTAGAATTTTTCTTTACATCTACTTGAAACAACCCTCAGGGCACGTCTATGTGCTGAGGACTCACAGCTATGTATCCAGAGTCAATCCACCACTAAGTAGGGCATACCAATAAATCTGCATGCTTTGAAAATTTGAGAACCTGCTCAAAATCAGGCCCCTAAGATGATCAAAATCCAGTCTGTGATTGTGATATGAAGGCAAACCAATTATTTTCGATGACTGAACCCCCCCCCCCCAAATACAGTGCTGGACATTGTAGGAAAAATTAAGTATTGAAAATACAGCCTTCGGAAGCCCTGCAGGTAGAACAAACAGAAGAATGGATTACAAATTTGAACCTTACAGAAAGGAATGATGAGGGACAAGGGCTGGGAGATAAAACAAACAAAGAAACAAATCAGGGAGAGAGGGATTAAGCATTTGAAATATGAAAGGGAGTGTTAACAAAAAATAAAAAGGGGTGGGATGGGGGAGCAGCCCCTACCCCACAAGGTGAGAGAACATGTGAATGGTACAAGTCTAAGCAGGATGTCTGCATGGAGCCTACAGTTTATGTGGCAGGGTTTGAGGCTCTGAGGAAAGCTTCTCATCAGTGAAAAAGGAAG
Source organism: Phyllostomus discolor (assembly GCF_004126475.2). NCBI lineage: Eukaryota > Metazoa > Chordata > Mammalia > Chiroptera > Phyllostomidae > Phyllostomus > Phyllostomus discolor. Next base: position 123,923,726 of record NC_040908.2, read on the forward strand.
TCCACTCTAGGACAGGCTCTGGGACATGATGGGTGGTTGCAGGGAAGAGGAAAAGCCTAGAATTTTTAACCCCTGCAAAACTCACAGATAATCTCATGTGCCACAAAAACAACTCTGAGTAAATCAAATAAAAATGTTCAGTTTTTCAATATGAAAACAAGAGAGACAGCAATGTTTGTTGCACTCCTAAAGACTGCAAAGATTTCACCCATTGCCAAAGTCTTTCTAAGTCACAGTGCACAAAATGGACTCTGTTGTTTGCTTAATGTAGCTATCCCTCTTGGACTGTAAATAATATATTGTAATTCTATGAAATGGGGGAAATAGGCTCTTGTAAAGTTTCTACAAAAATAAATGAGCCATATGTAATGTCCTAGTGGCCAGACACATAATAGAACTCAAGTATTTCTTTCTTTCATTTGCTTTTTAACTGTCCCTTGCCTGGAGCCCCCACATTACCTGTTTTTTGTTTTGTTATTGTAGTTGTTGCTGTTTTTCTATTTTAACCCTGAATAAGCTGAGTATTTTCTTAGCCTTTCACTTGTAGGTGAGAGTTAGTTATTCCTCTCCTTTTAACCCCTGTGAACACAGAGGTGCTTTTCCCTAGATTTACACCAGGCCCAGTCATGGGCTCCAGGCTTGATGTCATCAGTAGCTACCATCAGAAACCCCTGCACTCACTTACCACTCTCCTTCTCCCTCTCCCTTTCTGCTCAGACATATCACCTTTTTTGTACTGGTTACATAGTTTCTGATTTCATATATGTAGTTACAATTAAATTTAGACTCCTCAAAATCCCATCATCTTATGTCTGTTCCCCAGGATTCTTAATAAATTTGACACATCCTGGGATCAATGACTGATCCTACTGAATACCCACTAGATAGAGAGCAGAATGACTATCCTCAGTCATAACAACAAAACTTCAAAAGTGAAGAATAATTTCCTGTTTGCAAAGCACTTCCCCTTTTGCAATTCCATTCCATTCTCACACCCTGTGTCAAGAGCATGTTTGGGCAGACATGATGGTACAATCTGAAGTTAATAAAACCAAAGCCTAAGATTAAGTGACTTTCTCAACATCATCACTGTTACACAGTAGCAGAGCTGAAACTTCAACCAAATTCTTTAGAAGGTAAATGCCAGATAATTTTGCAGACAATTTTCTGTGGGCAAAAAGGGGTCAGGGAGCTATGCATTAAATTTAAAACAAGATGTTTCTTTAAAGCGTGTGAGATGTACAGTCCATACCAACCATAATAGAAGGTAGCCCCATTTTTCTCTGGCTGATGCCCAAGACACCCACTCATGCTTATTCTACTCCCAGAGACCAGCTGCCTGCACCAGAGGATACCTGATAATTTGAATGTCACAGAGCCTTTGTACTTTTGTTAAATCTCATCAGATTCTGTGGCATTGAAAAAGATTTTCCTTAAACCTGCTTAAATACCTCATTTCTATCTTTGCATCTCCAAATAGGTGAAATGCCAACAGTAATTTGTTTTGTGCTGTTAACAAATAATGCCCTCAAATGCTTATTATTAAAATCTACCTTATATTGCTTGTTTTTGTATCTATGTCTGGAATTTTGAATTCTTTGAGACACAGCACAATTATAGCTGAAATATTACAATGCTAAGCAACATGGATTTAGATGTCTACATATTTTGAAAATAAACACATATAATTAACTCAAATCATTTTTAAAGGCTCCCAAAAGCCTCTAGAACTTTATCAACCTAATTTTGCCCTCATATATATAGTATTAGTCATTCCCTCAAATCAACTAAGTCTATCTAATTTACTTGTTGATTTATTTGTTGTTTGTTTATTTTTCCCTAGGATTTTTGTACTTGTTCTTATAAAACTGCTCAAAACCAATTTTCTAGTGATTTGCTAGGTAGGTTTCACACATTCTGGAAAACCTTTGCATCCTCCCTGATACCATCAGCCAGATAAGGGATGCCATAAAAAACACTGTAAGTTAAAACACTGTTATAGCATTATTCAAACACAGTTATTTCTTCTTTCATTTTGTCCTTATTTTTTTAGGTTATGTAATTTCTAAGGATATCAACCAGGTCTATTCTGCATATATTGCTGTATCCTCAGTGGATGGTTCAATAACCTTGCATATGGGCAATCCTCAATCATTTGTCGAGCTGTTCTTTATACATTTTATTTTACAATACTCATCTCTTGGGAATTACTAAATTACTATTCTTTCCATCCCTGAAAGTCAAGACTAATAAATATCTTATGAACAGGAAGTACATTCACAGAGCAGCTTCTAAGAACTAGAGCTTCTGCAGCATCATCTAAGGGAAATATTTTCTTTTTTGCAAGGCCTGCAATGTGGCTCAACATCACTGCTTCCCCATTTCTGCTTACTGGCTTCCCAGGCATGGAGAAGGTGCATCACTGGATCTCCATACCATTATTAGTGGTCTACATCTCCATACTCCTCGGTAATGGCACCCTTCTCTTTCTCATCAAGGATGATCAAAACCTCCATGAGCCCATGTACTATTTCTTAGCTATGTTGGCAGCTACAGATCTTGGAGTGACATTGACCACAATGCCCACAGTTCTGAGAGTTCTGTGGCTGAATCACAGAGAAATAGGCCACAGGACCTGCTTCTCTCAGGCCTACTTTATCCATACTCTTTCTATAGTGGAGTCTGGTGTTTTGCTTGCCATGGCCTATGACCGTTTCATTGCCATCTGCAACCCCTTGAGATATACTTCCATCCTTACCAATACCAGGGTAATGCAGATTGGAATGGGGGTATTGACAAGGGCTGGTTTATCGATTATGCCAATAATTATTCGTCTTCACTGGTTTCCCTATTGTCGATCCCATGTCCTCTCTCATGCGTTCTGTCTACACCAAGATGTCATCAAGTTAGCCTGTGCTGACATCACCTTCAATCGTCTCTACCCAGTAGTTGTTGTATTTGCAATGGTCTTATTGGACTTTTTCATCATCTGTTTTTCCTACATTTTGATCCTCAAGACTGTCATAGGCATTGCTTCTGGAGAAGAGAGGGCCAAGGCCCTCAACACATGTGTCTCTCATATCTGCTGCCTCCTGGTTTTCTATGTCACTGTAGTTGGTCTGACATTTATCCATAGGTTTGGAAAGCATGCCCCTCGTGTGGTCCATATCACAATGAGCTACATTTACTTCCTTTTCCCCCCTTTTATGAACCCTATCATTTATAGCATTAAGACCAAACAGATACAGAATGGAATAAGTCGCTTATTCTCTCTGCCTCATACTAGAGCATAAATTTGGAAAAGCTGACAGTTAGTTGGTAGGAGCAATTAGGGAAAGTCATGTCAACAGAAACTAACCTCTCTGCTATTTAGAACATCATCTTACCCTGTTTATTGGCTACTGAGTTGTATATGATATACCTGTATTTACCATGTATAATGTCGAATTTTTTGCCCAAATTTTTGAAGAAAAATTAAGGATGAACATTATACATGGGTATAATTATTATATACCATGAGTATAATGATCCTGTGTATAATGTTCACAAAAACATGCATGCACATTATACATGGCAAAATATGGTAACATATATAACACTAAGCACACATTTCAAGTTTCCAACTAATTTACTGTTTCTCAGGTAATTCACCCTGTTTGGTGAATCTATGGCACTTGAAATATTATTCTTGGTCTATGATATTCACCACCAGAGTCTGAGTTAAATTCCTTTGTTTCCCCTATGTTCTGAATATATTGGCTCTGATGTACCTAGTAATTACATCCTTCATCTCAGATATTTGTCTAGTTTTTTTTCACTTTCATAGAGCTAGTTGTTATCTAGAGAATTGCACTAGGTAATGCAATGAGCCTTACTTTGTCCTCAGTTCAATATGCCAAATCTAGGAAAAGTATACATGAGATCAGTCCAGAAGGTATCCAGCCATGTAATATGAAAATTAGAAACATTTACTAAAGAAGATACAAGATACAAGGAACATTGTACATAGGACAATGAAACCTCATTCCCCTCCAGAGTAAGCACCTTGGGACCTCACACAATTCTACCAATCACAATCAACTGCCCCTTTGTATTTTCCTGAATCTCATCAGGAGTCTGAAATCTGTTTCTTTTGAAAGGTGATTTTAGTTTTGGGAAAAGCCCAAGTCACAGGGTATCAAATTTGGACTATAGCAGGGCTGAGTCACATGGTTAATATGATGTTTCACCAAAAATCTCTGTACAAGGTGTGATGTAAGAGTGAGCATGTTGTTGTGATGAAGCTGCCAATCACAGGTTGCCAAGAGTTGCAACCTTCTGAATCATTAAAATATTTTCCATGAAGGAATAATCATGCTTTATGCAAAATTTGGTAAAGATTTATTGCTCTACTCAGTTATTTTGAATGTGATGGCCACACAGTACACATGCTCACTACTGCTGTCTACCACCCCCACTGACTGGTACAGTAAAGTCATCATAGTTCATGCATGCACATTCCAGTCCCCTCTCCTTGGCTGGCATGTTATATCCATGTGTCACAAACTGTTTAATTATGTTAACAATGGCTGGACTTTTCCAGACAGAACCTGTATAATTTTATTCAGTTAAATATTAAACATATTTAATAAATGTTTAATAATACATGCAAGTATATGTAAATAATATAGCAGACATAATTATATACTAATAAACAGAGATCTAATTCCTAACCAAATGGCCATTGTTTTGATGAGTTGGTCCCAAATACGGCTGAACAAAGCTATGCATTTTCACAGAGTAATGTGGTACTAAAGTCCATTTGGGAGTACTACATAGATATGGCTAAATGGGTGTTCCTGAAATGTGCAAAATACCAGAGTTGAGAAAGACTTGGCTATAGGTGTGAGTGGGGAGAAAGGGAGAGGATGGAGACATGTTTATGACTAAGAGAAAAATATGACCTTCCCTGGCTCCAAATATTTGTTGAAGCTGATTTTGTTCACAGTCTGTGCATGGTAGGAAGAGTTCATGGTTCTACAGCCAGCTGAAGAGCTATGACTCAAGTGACAGGTTTTGGAGTGAATTAAGAGATATTCTTATAAAGAGAAGATAGAGTATAAAGTGCTAGGATTACACAAGGGGCCACCCTGTGACTAGTCACTTCTTTTCATATGAGGGACCCTGTCTCCGGGCTTTGTCATACTTGCATTGAAAGTGTTTCTGTCTCCTGCACCCACTCTTGGCCACAGAAAGATGAAAATTTTCCAGAACTCCTAGGATTTATGAAAACAAACATGAAACTAGAGTTTTAGAGCAGCTTCCAGGCTGGTAAATGATGTTTGTCAGATCAGTTCAAGAAACTGTATATTTATTTATTTATTTATTCATTTGTTTGTCTTTATTCAACTTGGCTTTGTGTCTGTGATTATGTGTGACCTTTGTGTTTCTCCTTTCATAACATCCAGACTCTGTGCTCCAGGAGGATAATTATATCACAGGTCCTTTAACCTGCTGTGTACACTAACATAGAAAATATTTAATAAAATACATAATTTTTTATTAAAATAAATGAAATTTAAAATGACCCATGTCTCTTTGTGTGTGTTTTGGTTCTTCTGTTTCTGATTCTGTTGTTATGCCCTGTAATGCCTCATCTAATATGCTAAAATACATAAGGTCACAACACTTTAACTCAGAGTTCATTGTTTCCTTGTGATCTTGAGAATGAATTCAAGTGGGTCAAAGCTACATCAAAGAAAATTTTTCTTGACTTTCTTGGACTCTCTTGGACAAATGATCCTGAAATCTGCCATAGAAGACTAATGTAAAGTATATTAGGAAAACAATGTCTTTTATAAAGACCTCAAATTGGCACATTTAATCGACACACTCAAAAGTTTTTCTCTTCCATTTTTGTCCTTCCTTATCTTGCAGAGATGGGATAAAGAGAACAGAGAAAGAGCTTACTAGAAATACAGGACTAGGAAGGTCAGTTTCTCTTTGATGGAGTGAGTCTTATGAAACATAGCAGAGCTATGAGATCATTATGGTCCCAGTTGAACATTTCAGAAGTAGGAAAATGGGAAGTTGGGTGGGAACACTTTTCTGGCAGATGAATTTAATTCACTGCCCTGCCTTATATTCATGTATGCTTCAATGTACAAGCAAGGTCCTGGGAGTTTCAAAGAAAGCTGGAGCAAAAAGGTCACCCTCCCTACCTTTGTGTTTTCTAACTGTGTGTAGTGTTTAAAATAAATTACCTTCCTGGTGACAAGGCTAATACTCAAGTATGGACACAGGATGAGAGACCTTGGTTAAACACTGTTTCTAAGCTCCAAATCCCCAAGGCTAGGAGAAAAAAGGAGGGAGGAGGCAGAAAAGTGCCTTGGGGAAAACCTTCTGCAACAAATGTTCCTTGAAACTTGGCTTCTGGATATGATCTAAAGAAGTGGTATTAGAACCAACACTTTCCCCGGGCTCATCATTTCAGGGTCACATCTATGGCACTGATGAAGAAAAGATTGATGAACAAGAGGTCAGTAAGTTGCTCTGGTATGGCTTTTCCTGGAAGGCTAAGAATAGGTGACAAAGTTGGCAAGTAGGGCTGAGTATAGAGTTGGTTTCTTGCAACTTACAGAGAAAAGCTGTACTATGTCAGTCAAGAGATGATGGGGCATGGGAATATATCCCAGTTGCTCCCTCCAATACATGGCATCTGAATAATATCCTTGCAGATATTTGGAAGAATAAAAATCAATACCTTCTATTCCCTCCCTAACAAGCAGATATATTTTATAAGAAAACTACAGAAGATTCTTAAGAATAGAGACAGATATCTGTGGTTTTGTTCAGGATTCCAGGATGGGTCTCTTTCTTGATCTCTTCAGCTATTAGAACCAACTTCCCTTTTGCCTCTTGTGTCCCTGTCAAGTATTTACTCCTCAACAGCACAAAGGAGGTTGAGAAGGAGGGGGGTGTACTACAATGATATCAAGAGTATAGACTAACAGCAAAATGAAACTTGCAAAACAGATCAGTTTCAGCTTAAAGGAAAGGCAGACTTTGAGGACTTTGATATTAGAAAATACACTTTAAATTTTTGCATATTTTAGCAGTAAGCTCAGTATCCATCAGAAAATAAATGTGCAAATCCTGTAGACTAAAAGGAGAAGAGAGCTTTCCTGTTCACTTCCACTTATGCTGAGGTGTAGCCATTGCAGATTTTAAGAACCTCAAATTCCACAGACAGGGAGTGATAGAAGATCTGTGTTGGGGTGGAGTGGGTAGTGGAAGGTGGTCACTGATGCTTCAGATAGCACATCCAGAATCAGTATTCACTGGTAAGGTCAGAAATTCAGTGTATGTGTACAGGTCAGATGTGCATGGTTTTGCACAGTGCATGGCTTTTAAAATGTATAAACATTATATACTCAGCATTATAATAACAATCTGGTCATTAAATCAGGTCCACTGAATGTCACATAACAGATGGATAGCATCATTAGCTATAAATTACATAATCAAAAAAATAGAAATCAAGTTAGATGAAGAATTCAGAAGATAAATGAAAAGTGTACAAAGCAGACAGGGTTTGGAGGGATAAAGGCTGGAAACAACAGGGAAAATGAGGCTAAAAAAGGCAAATGTAAAGTAGGTTAAATACACATCAGTGGATAGTTCCTCCATGAGCAGACACCTAAAGGAAGAGAGATCCAGAGTATCTTCTTGAAGCCTCAAAATTTCTAGAACAGAATGATTTGTTTGGGAAAATAGCTTTTCTTCAATATGAGAACACAAGGGCTCCCTAGGGATCAATCTGCCTTATACATTGATAGATATACTTTTCAAGGTCATGAGGCAACAGTCTTAGAAATGGGTCTTTGCAATTTAAAAAAAAAAAAGCTTAACCAAGACAAGTTAGGTGATGCAAACTTTATTTAACACTTCATGAAATTGAAGCAGACAGTCTCTACTTGGAGAACTGAAAAATGGAGATGAAGGAAGGAAGCTTTTATAGGATAAAAAGTAAAGAACAAGGAAGAGAAAAACTGAAAATATCTGACTGGCTGAGGCCACACTGTCAATCTTCTTTGGGGTGAGAACATCCAAAGTTGGCTTGGTGTTTGGAGCTTGGCTGACCAGATATACTGTGTTTCTGGTGATGCAGTGATGCTTGTGCAGTGACACAAAAGTTGTCTAAATTTTGGTTTGCCAATGAGGCATCCTAGTATCAGTTATTGATATGGGGAAGTAGAACATTTGTGGGCATTCTATTAAAAAATAGGGAGCATATCCAACATATGCAGGCCATGTTTTGTGTATAACAGGAAACCACTATGCTCCTCTGGTTCTGCCTTCCCTCTCTGCCCCTCCTGCCACAGAATTACATAAAAAATAACACTGACTAGACTGTGAAAATAGGGAACTCAGACCCATTCTTGTCAAAAAAGTTTCTTTTTTGTTTTTCTTTTTTTTTACATTCTGTTCCTCCTTTTCCAAACTCTACCAGGAAATGTATGTCCACCCTCACCCCCCCAAAAATTCCAGTGCCTCAGGAGTCAATTGGCCTGGTGGGTACTTACAAAAGTGTTCTGCCCTTTATCTCATCCCTCCTCCAAACACACCAGTAACTTTTCACTAAGTCCTCACTATTCATTTGAGTCACCTTCCTCACAAGACTTCCTGAAATGCCATTATTTTCTACCTCTTCTCTGAACATTTTGACCAAACTGGAAAGATTCAACATGTATGAGTGAGAATGATACCAGTCTCCCTCTGCCAGACAGTTAGTATGGCCCTTTACAACAAATGTAACAAAAACAACAACAACAACAAAAACCCTTGCTATGCATAGTATCTCACCACCTACAATTCACTCCCAAATGATATTGCACTTAGTCCTCAGAGGGCAAGGCCAAGCTAACTATTTTCATTTACTTTTAGATGAGGCTCATAGGCTGAGAAAATGAAAGAAATTTGCCCAAAATTACAGGGTTAAAAGTTGGAGGAGCTTCAACTGAGAAGTTGTCTAAAGTCCAGAGGTCCTGGAGGCTTTGTAGAATATTCTTCTTACCATCCATGGTGATACACTGGTATTTCTTTATGTCCTAGTGTCTCCATGTCCTATCCAACACAGATGGAGTTATTTAGAAAGCATAGGTACTTGAGTCCTTTTTCACCTTCCCTGTGGTAAGAGGGCTACCATGCTAGAACTCTTGCATATTTTTTTGAACCAGTAAAACTTCTATAATACAACCATTTGTTACTGTCTTCTGGATTTCTCTAATGACATTGAGTATCAATTATTTCTTCAAACTCATTCTTACCTTAGGAATTTCTCCTCTGCTCTTCCCTCAAAACAAAATTTTCTCTCCTTTATACCCAACTGCTCCCCATATATGTTAGATGTTGCACACTGTGGGACGCTCTTGACCATGCCAATGTCTGGCCAGATTTAATAAAGGCAGTCACCTATATGCTCCTATAGAATCCTGAAAATCCTCTACCATATTTGTAAAATATCATTGTTATTCCTCTTTTATTCTCTGAATCTATTTTTTGTTATGTTCCAGAAGAATAAGAACCACCTCTACCTTGTACACTTGCTTCTATATCCTTCTTGTTCAGTATATTGCCTGGCACATACATAGACACTGAAGTTTAAGTTGTTCTTATTTTCCCCCAACTCTAAGATTTTCCTAAGAATACATGCTTTATTTCTTTGGTGTTCCTGTCATTCAGGGAATACCTACACTAAGTGAAAAAGCAGAAGCCATTGAAGGAGAATTTCTGAAGACCAGCACAAACTTTCCTTACAAGAAGCTTTATTCTATTTTCAAGTCCATCATGGAACTCAATACCAGTGCCAGACCCTTTCTTCTAACTGGATTCGTGTGCTTGGAAAAGGCTCACCATTGGATCTCCATTCCATTATCTGCAGTCTACACCTCCATAGTTCTGGGCAATGGTATTCTTATATTTCTTATTAGGGCTGACCATAACCTCCATGAGCCCATGTATTATTTCTTAGCCATGCTGGCAACCACAGATCTGGGGATGACCTTGGTTACAATGCCTACAGTGCTGTGTGTGCTGTGGATGAATCACAGGGAAATTAGCCATGGTGCCTGCTTTCTCCAAGCCTACTTCATTCATAGTCTCTCTGTCACTGAGTCTGGAATTTTGCTAGCCATGTCCTATGATCGGTTCATTGCCATCTGCAACCCACTGAGATACACTTCCATTCTTACCAACACCCAGGTGATAAAGATTGGAATGGGAGTTTTTATGAGGGGATTTGGTCTCATCTTGCCCCCAATATTGCCTCTCTATTGGTTCTCCTATTGTAGATCCCATGTCCTCTCTCATGCATTCTGCCTCCATCAGGATATTATCAAACTAGCCTGTGCTGACATCACCTTCAATCGCCTCTATCCTGTTGTGGTGGTGTTTTCTATGGTTTTACTGGACTTCCTGATAATCTTTTGTTCTTATATTTTTATTTTTAAGACTGTCATGTGCATTGCATCTGGAGAAAATAGGTCCAAGGCCCTCAACACTTGTGTTTCCCATATATGCTGCATCTTGGTCTTTTATGTCACTGTCATTGGCTTGACATTTATCCATCGATTTGGGAAGAATGTTCCCCACCTAGTACACATCATAATGAGCTATGTATATTTCCTTTTCCCTCCTTTTATGAACCCTGTCATTTATAGCATTAAAACTAAACAGATTCGCAGTAGTATACTTCAATTATTCTCTCCAACCCCATCAAGAACATGACATTTACTTTCCCTCTACGGGAAAGAGCTATGAGATTATAAACATGAAAATTTGGCTGGGATAGTTTAAAAAAAAACATTAAATAAATGGTTAAATGTCAGAAAGACATGTGTTTGAGATCCAACTGTTTCTTGTTTCACTCCCATTTTTGTATGACATGAAATAAGCCATGTACTAAGCCACGTAAAACACTAAACACAGTGCAAGGTGCTTAGCATTTGCTCAGTTGATATTCATTGTGTATTCAAATACATTCATTCTACTAAAAGTACCAATGCCATGACTCTGAGTTCTGTGGGTTGGCCAAACAAACTTTATAGTTTCAGTTCCTGGCTGCTGGTTTTGTTTTTTTTGTCATGTCTTGTTTTGTTTTATATTGACTGAACATCCCGGCAACCAATGACTGTTAGCTGTTTTATCCCTTATGTAAAATTAGTGAATGTTGTCATCAGTGAAACAGAGAGCCTGTCTGAGCTAATTCCAAATGATTATTAGTGAGCATGGTGCACATGTAAGGCAACTATACATATAAAATATTAATGTACAGTTTTTTCAGAGTATGTAAATTAAAATAATTAAATTAATTAATTTCTAGTCAAGAGAAATACTTTTTGTTATAAATTAAATGAGACAATGGTACTCAGAAATTATGTGTAATCAATACAATTTGGTAGTTACAAAATAGTCACAGGGACATAAAATACAATGTAGAGAATATAATCAATAATATTATAATAACTATGTATGGTCCTAGGTGGGTACTGAAAATATTGGGGGGAATGCTATGGAAAGTGTGTGATTGTCTAATCACTATGCTTTATACCTCTATTCCCCTTTGCTGAGAGTTTTTATTATAAATGAGTGCTAGATTTTGTCAAACGCTTTTTTGCATCCTTTGATATGATCATGTGATTTTTATCCTTCATTTTGTTTATGTGGCATATCACTTTTATTGATTTGTGCATATTGTACTAAACTTGCACCCCTGTAATAAATTCCTCTTAGTCATGATGTATGATCTGTTTTGCTAATAAAATAAACTATGAGCAAATGAAGTTCCTGTGTCAGGTTCTCTTATTCAAGCATACATAAGGAGGGAGAGAGGAAGAGAGAGAGAGACAAATTTTCTTTGAAGCATTCCTCAAACTATTTGCCTGCCACTAAGTGTCAGGAGACTCCTCAAAGTGAATAGCAAAGTCCCTTGTATACAGGGTCTGCCCATTCCTTCCTGAGCACATATTCTGAGTAAATGGAAGCCAAATTCACAGGACAACTTTTACATCTTTACTAGTTTTCCATTGTTGAATTTTTATCTTAGTGTGATTGTATGAAATGTTAATTTTTAGTGAATGATTTTCAATCATTGTGCTCTCCATGTTTTCCTAACAGTTGCTGAATATACACATGAAGAGAAAGACAGAGAGAGAGAGAGAGAGAGAGAGAGGGAGAGAGGGAGAGGGAGAGGGGGAGAGAATAGGAGATTATAAGGGTGTTCATTGCTCAGGCAGTTGTTGCTGCTGCTCTCCTTCCCACAGCAGCCCATTCAGTGTGGGACAAATAAGAGACACTTAATAAAACCAAGTGTATCGATAATAACCTTGAATTTATGTCATGGTTTATCACAGCTGCCAAGGAACATTTCTTTTTTTGTTTAGTGAGGTGTTCTGTTGATGTATAGACCACTAAGACCTTGAACTGGGCCAGACATTAAAATAAATCTTTATTGCTCTGGCTGGTGTGGCTCAGTAGATTGAGTGCCAGACTACGACTCGAAGGGTCACTGGCTCAATTCCCAGTTAGGGCACATGCCTGGGTTGCAGGTGAGGTCTCCACTGGGGGGACACAAGAGGCAACCACACATTGATGTTTCTCTCCCTCTCTTTTTTCCTCTTTTCCCCCGTCTAAAAAATAAATATATAAATAAAATCTCTAAAAAATACGTCTTTATTATATCATAACTCCATGGAAGTATCTAGTGCACCTGAAGGACTGGTGGTCACTCAACAAAGTTTCAGTGCCTTGAGAGCACTGTTATGAGAGTCCCATTGATGTTTGCCAATGAAAACCATGGGGTTAGAATATAACGTGATGCTACAGACAAAGCATAGTTCCAGACTGGCAATATGTAATCAGAGTTATATGATAAAATGTATTGTGACAAGATGCACATGTATAGAGATAGACTAACAGCCCCGTGTATTTTGACTGGTCAGGAAGCAACTAATTTCTCTTTGTGCACAGGAGAGGATTGCATTTTAGTACCATTAAGAAATCCTTCCATAAAGCATATTCATACATTAAAACATTAATGAGATGCACATGTCTCAGGGCCCTGGGTGAAACTCTGCTACTGGCTTCCTGCCATTCTAGATGCACTGAGGCACTAATGAGACTTAACATTACAATAAAGCACACCTGACTGCATTCAACACAATCTGATACATTTGCATTATACAGTGATTTTTTAAAAATTGGCTATGACCTTAAAGAGCAGTTGTTATGGTCCAGGCATCACCTCCACTGAAATCAACAATCTCGGTAATGTCATAGATGCTCAATACATGCAGGCTTAATGGCAGGATAAACTGTGTCCCTAACTATTCTTACAGGGCTTTTGCCTGCCTCTCTGGGGCCCTGAGGTCTGCAATTGTGGCCACAGAGACATGGCTGTAAGCTATAGAAAGAAGGCCCCACATCATCACCAGCACTGAGAACCACAGCGTTGAAATACTGGTGGGTGCTATTAGAGGGAGACAGGATCAATAAAGCACCCATGGAGAAGCCAAGGGAGTCAGTATGTTCATGGTTCAAGGAATAACAGGAGAATGCCTAAAGGCTGTGAACTGCTTGTCAAACTTTCTGCTAAAGATTAGGTTAGTTAGAGGTCAGCCTAAGTGGTCAAATAAGAAACAGTGAGTAAGGAGCACAGAACAAACCTTAGGGGGAAAGTGAAAGGTCAGTGAAATAGAGGGAAGGAAGATGAGTGAAGGAAGTATAGGAGACAGAGGAGGGAGAGCCAGGGAGACAGGAGTGAGGATCAGGAAAGGAGCCCAAGAGGAATTCTCTCTGTGGGCAGGATGTTAAAGGAAGAAGAGAAATCAAGGTATTCCTCTGGGATCCAGTGTCTCTGGGATAAAATTTTAAGTTCAGGAAAATAATTCTTTCTCAGTGAGTAACCCATAGGAGTTCCTGTGCATGCAGGGTTGGGAGGACTACGGTGGGGTGCTATCTGAGCCATGAGACAACAGGCCCATACTTTCCACACTTCTGAGGACATGAAGTCTTATCTCTTGGGCACAGCCTTATGGTCTCAAACAATTTCCCTCCAAAGCTTTGAAAATACTGCCACCCTGCTCTGCAGTGAATGATCCAGAGAAAAGCCCTCCTGGAACTGAGCAGAGAATAGTCTCTCAAGGGTCAACATGGTTCGGGGGAAGAGGAGCTCTGCCGCACACAGGCATGTGACCTAGCAATGTCACTTAACCCTGAGCTTATGTTATTCATTGTTGACTGGAATAAAACCATTCTTAGCAGAGGTTTTTGAAGTTAAAATAAACAATTATGTTTCTGATGTGCTGGTGAATTAAGAGGGAGAGGCTAACTTAATATATGCTTTCAAATGTATGATTTTATTTATGTGTTCTGCCAAAATCTCTTTTTATGGTTCAATGCCTCATGGCCAAATTGCAACCAAGACTAATAATTTCTAGGGGCTTTCTCAATAGTTAGTAAGGAGTCAGAAACTCTTTAAAGTTTTACTTCTACCAAGACAGAGCTACCCCTCTTCCAATTACACCTCTTAAGTAACCCACACCTCTCTTGGCTTTTTGCTGCTATGGAGCCCCCAGATTACTAAGATTTGTGGTATTCCAACAAATTACTTAACTGGCACAGCACAGGGGATCCAGCTATGACCTCTCTAGTTTTGTAAAGACCTATTGTGATGTGCTTCTCACTACACAGGCTAGTGCAGTCATTTTATAGCTTCCACTTAGTAGCTGTGCTGTTTGACAAATCATGTAGTCTTTCTGTGTTCTGTTTTGCTCAACTTTAAATGGGGATACTAATAGTATCTACATTACTGAATCATTTTAATAACTAAAGGTATTAATACATGTAATACACTTAATAGGTCTTCGCTCATGGTATATACCATCGAGTTTTTACTTGTTGTTGTTGTTGCTTTTAGACATGTTTGTACAAATGGAATCATTTGGCATTTAAAATGGGAGGGTTCTGGCCTACCAAAGAAAGTGAGAACTCCATAAAAATAAGCACAATGCTTGGTAGTATACAAGATATTATAATAGAAAGACCTGCATTCTCTTCTTACGTGGACTTGGTGAGAAAGCAAAAAATGGTTGAGGTTTTCGTTCTACTATTCAAAGAAGATTTGGGAATTCTCAGAGATAGTCACTTAAGATGCTATGCTTAGCAACTGGCAAACATATGGATAGAGGCAGTGGTGACTTACTTCTATAGGCCAAAGTGTTTTGGGGAGTAAAATGTTGAATGTATACATTCTCATGGGGATTTAGAGGCAGTTTATTTGTGGGTGTTTGAAGCCACTACTCAGAAGCTACGTGGACTACATTTTTTTCAGAATCCTTCTGAAACTGGACATTGATTCACCAACATTTACTGAGTCTCTTTGAAGGGGAATTTGTGCTACAGTCTTTGAGCTATGAAACTATATGTGGCTGTACTTGTAGGATCAACATTAGATATATGAGGAGGGTGAAATCTTTTAGAGTAGGCATTCACTGATTCACATATTGGCAAGAGTCCAACATGATAGAAGATGTGTATGCGCATGTGTGAAGAAGGTAGACACACAATGATGGTCTAATAAATATTGATTAAAATTATTCCTAATAGTAGAAATCAATTAGCAGTAGTATTTTAATATCTACTATGTGCCATTTGCAGCACTATTAGATTTTATATTCATTATTCCTTGGTGAAACCCTGTAAGTCAGATTATTTTCTTATTTTTACTAATAAAAATATCTGGTAATTTGAGAAAATATTCAAGATCATGTAACTAGTAAATAATTAAGCATAATTTTTCCATAAAATACTTTAAATATTTCTATGACATAAATATAAAACATTAAGTATATTTTATATTTTAAATATAAAGGGAAAAGAATACTCACCCCTATCTTCCTTAGAAATAATCCCTTCTTATAATCTAGTGTGCATCCCATAGCACCTTTTTCTACACATTCACGTACATACATATGAAAATATTTAAGCATAATTTCTTACTGTTGCTGACAGGGGATGTATGTGGCCCTGTAATTTCATGCTACACTAAGAACGGGGCTGGCTTGCGCTCATTTTTGCATTAGAGCAAATATGGACTAAGAATCAAGTAAGGCAATCATTTTTTAAGCAATGATTTCATTGGCTATACTGTTGACAATAGAGGGAAAAGGGAAGACATTCCCTCAGCATTTCCACTGGTAAAGGAAATGGGGATGATGCCTTGGTTTCTTGCCTCCAACTCCTCTTGTATGGCTTCAACAAGTTCTCTCTACCAAGCTCCCTCTGGGTGGCCTCTGCTGAGTCAGTTGTTCCAGAAACCACTCCTGCGATAGCTGTGATGACTGGTACACTGTATACAGGCTGCTCCTGGAGAAAGACAAAGAAAATGAGGATAAAAATGCTAGGAGCTAACAAATAGTGAATTAAAAAGTAACAATGATTATTAATGTAGTTATTAGTTATTATTCCTATCATTGATAGTCTCAGTCCTTTACAGTGGATACTAAAGTTCAAGTTTGGATTATTAATGATAGAACATATTAGATAAGTGAAGGAGATATCTATCTCATAGTGACTGACCCAGACTGTAACCACTAGAGTAAAGTAAAGCAGAAAATAATAAATATTATTTACATAGTGTTGGGAACCGCCCTGACTGGTATCAGAAGCTGAAACCCCCGCCTAGGCTAAGGTTAAGGCTAAGGGAATACCCTTGGAACCGTAAGCCAGCAAGGAGACAAAAGCTTATCTCCCTGGCAGGAATGCTGCTTCTACTGCTGAACCCCAAAAAGCTTGGTCGGTTAGCCAAAGACGGGTAAGATTCCCCATGGGGGGAACGACCTAAGGCAGGCACGATCACTTTGGGAGGCCCCCCAAAAGAAGGACTTTGGGGGCTGCAGCGTAAGAGGGTGACAGACCCTCGCTCCTCGGCTTTGACATAGCCTGAGATCTCATCGTCTGGGAGAAAATCTCCTTATTGCCTCAGTTCCCATGCTAAGCCTGAAACAACGACAGGGTGGTACAGCTCTGTGCTGAAAAGGGGCGGATTCCCTGGGTGATCAGGCCTAAGAAAGAACATGTAAATTACTGTAAAACCTTCTTTGTTTAGAATGCTCTCAGTTGAATGAGAGGGGTCCAAGGAGGAAGTTTATTCCTCAAAGTCTTACAGCTCTTTGACCCCCACTCAATAGACCAGCAGAGTTCCTTGTTTTCTATAGTTCCTTACTTCCCCCTGATAAGTACTGTACTTTACCTGAATTATTATGCAAAATGAGCCCAATAAAAGCATGTGTGGACGGTAAATCAGGGCCCTCCCCACTAGGGGGGGTGGCCATTTCTGTCCCTACTTCCCCACAGAAACTAGTCTTGTCTCTGTGCATGTGTGTTTTGTTTCTTGCGTGTTTTTCAGCGAGCCATCCACAGCGTTCCGTGGTCACTGGTGGCCGGTGACCCACGCGCAACAACATAGACTAAACTGAAGTGACCATATTGTCATATCAGAGTCATTTATAAAGAGACCTAAATTCAACCCCAGTCAGGCACATATCTCTGCACATTGAGATTTCACAACAGAAAGTACCTATTATACTTTATTTATTTAGTCAGTTATTTAATGATAGATTTCAGTTCATGAGGAGCCCTTATATTTTACTAATTTCTAGGGACCAAGGATATATCAGTGCACATATTTTCTGCCTATATGATGCTTATATTTTAATAAGGAAGATGAATAATAATAACAATACAATGATAAACAATTATAGCTTTATAGAATTTCTGTGAGAGAAACACAAAGGTTGATGCAATTGAGAGAGACAAACTAAGAAAAACTTACTTAAGCTGGTGTGACAAAGGAGAACTTTCAGAGGAGGTAATGGTTAAAGTGGGACCCAAGGGGTGGGAAAGTGGGAACAGTTCTGCGGTGCTACCATCAGTTTCGGAGCTGTAGTTCAACGAACACAGAGAGGAAAGAGCTAAAGATGTTGTTCAGAAAAGAGACTTCTCAGGGGGACTGCCTTTTCCAGAAGGCACATAGTGTGAGTAATCAGAATAGTGATTGAGCCCTTGCTGCTATTGGTCTTAGTTGTGTACCACCATGCAGAATGAAGTAAGGACCTTGTTCTGGCCTTCCTCCCCACATTCCTAGGACACGCAGGGGCATTAGAATATGACTATGAAGTCTACACCACATTCTGATGTTTATATCTTAGTCCTATAGACTTCCCAGCAAGCAAGGGAAGCTTTTCACATTTAGCTTTTTAAAAAAAAATCAAATAGAAATATTTAAAAGAAAATCAGTCAGAAGATACAATTTTCACTCTGTGACCCATAATATTTCAGTGGAGAAACTGACAAAATTGTAAAAACATGAGTGGCTGTCTAGAGATATAAAATTCCATATAAACAATTACCACAATGACTAGAGTCAGAGGAACTTCAAAAGATGGCAATTTAAAAAAATCTAAGGAATGTTGACATTATAGATAATAAATAATATTACATCTGATTATATCTGAAGGGTGATATCAAAGTTAAGGGTAGAAATACCAGAACAGGTAATAAACAATTTAGAAATTCAAAATTTTATTTGTTTTAGATAAAAGCATTAAAATTCATAAATTGGTCAGCTTATTTACAAGATACAGGGTAAGATATATGTTAAATATTCTAATTTTCTATCACCTTTATAATTCATACAAGATTTAGGACATATTGGCTCTACCCTTTAGGTCACTGTGATATTGGGATTTATAATAAGAAATAAATAGTTGGTCTTTGTCCCTACTTCTGGCACAGAGCTAAAACCTTTTGAATTTCCTAACTGATGAGAACATAAAAGTGCTTTTTGCTATGTTAAACAGGGGAACTTTGTACCCCCATATAAGAATGGGGAGCTGGTTGCCAGAAGAACCATGTGGGAACTTTCAGTCCCAGCCCCTAAACTCTCAGAAGGGGAGTGGAGCTGGAGTTGAATCAGTTGCCAATGGTCAGCAACTTAACCAATCATACTTACATAATGAAGCCTTCATAAAAACACACAGGAGAGGGCTCAGACAGCTTCTGTATTGGTGAAGGCATGGGTAGAAGTACTGGAGTATTGTTGAGTGGCAAGTCCACTCAAAAGAACACGGAATCTCTATGCCCTTTCCCCATACCCTGCCCTATTCATATTTTCCATCTGACTGTTCTTACATTATATCATTTTATAATAAACTGATGATGTAGCAAGTAAAAAAAGTTTCTGTGAGTTCTGTGAGTTGCTCTGGCAAATTGATCAAACCTAAGGAAAGAATCACGGGAATCTCTCTGATTTTAGCCAGTCAGTCAGAGATATAGGTAACAGCCTGGACTTTTGATTGGCATCCTGAGATGAATGGGGTTGTTGGAATTTACAATCTGTAGCCAGTTGTTCAGAGCATAGATGACAGCCTGGGCTTCTGATTGGCATCTGAACTGGGAAGAGTTGGGACTCAGTCCTTAACCTGTTGTAATTGACCCTATATCTATCAGTCTCTCCCAGGAGCATATTATGCCTCCCCAAGGCCACGTCTTAATCATTGTGTATTCTCAGTATCTAACATGTAAGATGCACTGAACAGGACTAGGATGAGGCAGGCCTGGCCCTGATACTCAATATTTGTTTGGGGGCAGAGTTACCTCTCACCAAGGTCTTATAAGAAATTCTTCCTCTGCAAGAAATTTCACGCTGATTCTAAGATCCTATTAAGATAACGCTACCTACTTAAGCATGACTCACTTAGCCATGTGCTTTCAATAAGATGGAGTAAGAGATAAGAGGGGAGAAACCTTTTAAAGAAGATGAGAGAAAGTTAGCAAAGATATCAGAAGAAAGTGGTTTTACCTGGGCCCAAAATGTAGATTATTACAGAGGACCTGGGAGGGTCACAGGAGTTAGGTAGAACTTGACAGCAAGGCCTCAGATATACAATAAGTATTCAGTCTGAGGAAAATGGGTCCAGACTACTGTGTTTGAGGAGTATAGGTGTGAATGGTCAGTGTATCAGACTTGATTCACACCTTGATAGTCTTAAAGTTGTGTAGATTATACTCTCTTTAAAAAAGATCCTTACCTAAAGATATGTTTTTATTTATTTTAGAGAGAGAAGAACCAGGGGAGAGAGAGAGAAAGACAATTATGTGAAAGAAACATTGATTGGTTGCCTCCCTCATGCACCCTGATGAGGCAACAAATCCACAACTATTTGGTGTACAGGATGACATCCTGTCCTGGCCAGGTTGCTCCTGCCAACTGAGCCACCCTGCTAGGAATGTAGATTGTATTTTCTTAATGGTCTCTCAATGTTTCTCAATGGTCTCCTCTCTATACCTATATCCCAAAATTTTGTTCCTCTCCCTCTGGAATTATCATTGAGTTTCACAAATATTTTCCAATTCTCTAATACCCTAACATAGGTGTCTTTTTATTACTCTTCATAAAGTATTTTAAGTGCTTTATGATCTCTTAGCATCATTTCCTGAGCATGTTGCAAAATATACCCACTGAAGGCAGAATTCAGTCCTTTGTCTTCCTATAATACATAGTACTAGGAATGCACAGTGAGCTGCAGTGTGCCCACTACAGACACATGGCCAATGACTGAGCAAAAAGATACCAGACCAGGGGAGATTGCCTCTTCTGTGATAAGGTTTGTGGAAGAGACAATGGAGTGGCCTAGGAATAAGTTTGGGAAGTGTCAGATCTGCTTTGTTGAAACAGGTGTTTGAGGCAGGTGTTTGACTTCCCTGAGCTTGATGGGCCAGGTGTAGAGGCAGACGAACAAAGACAGGCTGACCTTAGCCCAAGTTGGGGTTGGGGCAGGGAGAAGGGCATGGATCTTTGGCTTCCCAAAAGGGGTATTTCTGAAATTTTCCATAATGAAGATAAAAACTCGTCGCTCTTCAGAATGACTGGAGAGAGGTTATTATATAAAGAAAAAGAAGCTTTTTAAATAGATTGCTATGAGAAGATGTGGAGACTTCCTCTAAGGAAGCATAAGAGGAGAATGGACAAAATAAACTTCAACTAAAGCTTTCTTAAGGACACTGGTCCAGGCTAGAGGATCCCTTTGGCAAACCTAACTTCTTTCCAGGCTTAAAGAGGATGAAGGAAATGGCATTCCTCCAAGGAAGAACTCATTCAAAATCCTGGATCTTGGATCAGAGGAAGAGCCTCCAGCCAATTTCTGTCAAAGATCCCCAAGCTGAGTCAGTGACTCTGGAGCAACTGAGAATGCTGAGTAAGGATTTCATTTAGTCTGTGTTGAGTCAGACTGGGGTTCTGAAATTAGGTCAACGTGACTAAGACTAAAAAACACATGACTGAAGATTGTGTCGTGTGAGGTTGTTGCCCTTAAAATCTGAATGGAAAAAAAAAACACCTCTCTGTCAATTTCAGGGTTTTATGTGGGTTTAGGTAGGTGTGGTTATGTTTATTGTATGTATGAACAAGACAGAAAGGTCATCTTCAGAGGAGAAATGAACTGGCTGGAAGTATCAAAGCTACGTGGCAGTTATAAGGACATGGAACAATGGAGCTGGAAGAAAATATTTTTTCTTTCTTTCTTTCTTTCTTTCTTTCTTTCTTTCTTTCTTTCTTTCTTTCCTTTCTTTCTTCTTTTTTTAAATTTATTGTTGTTCAGTTATAGTTGTCTCACCTTTTCCCCCATTGCTTGCCCCAACCCTATCCTCCCACTCCCATAGTCAATCCACCCCCATTGTCCGTGCCCATGAGTCCTCTGTTGTTATTCCTCGGCTTTCCCTTTCCCCCCTTCCTCCCACTATCCCCCTTCCCCCTCCCCTGTGATCACTGTCAGTTTGTTCTTTATTTCAGTGTCTCTGGTTATATTTTGCTTATTTGTTTGTTTTATTGATTAGGTTACACTTGTAGGGGTAGATTAGGTTATATGGTATTTGTCATTCACTGCCTGGCATAGTTCACTTAGCATAATGCTCTTCAATTTCATCCATGCTGTCTCAAAGGGTAGGAGTTCCTTCTTTCTTTCTGCTGCATGGTATTCCATTGTGTAAATATACCGCCAAATGAGTTTTTTGATCCACTCATTTACTAATGGGCACTTAGGCTGCTTCCAGAGCTTGGCTATTGTAAATAATGGAGCTATGAACATGGGGGTGCATAGGTTCTTTTGAATTGGTATTGAGAATGGGCAGTTAAATTTAAGCACACTTGAGCTGAAGGCTCCCCCTGGTGCTGACACTGAAAAACTGCAGCATGCATATTGACCTGGCTCTTTCAGTTGTGCAGAAATCTCATTTCCCACCAAGCCCACTCATTGTGCTAGGTATCAATTCTGGGTAGAGGGTCCGTTGAATATGACCTATAGTAGGACACTAAAAAGCATGCCACACTCAAATATGTCTCTGTCTCTCAGCCATAGGCTTTCTCAATCTCTGATACAGAATAAGCTCAATTGTACTTGTAGACAGAAAGTGACTAAGACAATTTTTCCCATACACAGAGAGCCAGAAACAAAGCCTCCCTGTCTCTTTCTCTCATACATACATGGACATACATGTGCAAATAATATTATGTGCACTAAAAACTACTGGCACATATACATATAGAGATACTCCAGCACTGATACTTTTAGTAATCAATTTAGATTTTTAATAATAGATTCTAACACATTCAAAGTTAAGGTGTGAAAGACTCACACCAATATATTAATACCTCACCACCCTAACCATCACATATCCACATTCATTTCACTTCATATCCA
Source organism: Phyllostomus discolor (assembly GCF_004126475.2). Taxonomy (NCBI): domain Eukaryota; kingdom Metazoa; phylum Chordata; class Mammalia; order Chiroptera; family Phyllostomidae; genus Phyllostomus; species Phyllostomus discolor. The sequence goes on from NC_040908.2 coordinate 123,946,522, forward strand.
CAAGAGTCCATTACCTGAGGGGACAGAAGTGGGGCCAAGGACTCTTTCTCCCCTGTTCCCTGCTGCCAGCCTTGGGAACAAATTCTGCCTTCCTAGCTGGGTTAGTCACACTGTTCGGTGAGTTCTGTTTAACAATATGTTTTCTTTACTAAAAAAGCTTCATAAACGCACATCTGTTTCATGATTATCCATATATCTGCGATACCCTCCTCAAGGTTTTCTGAATAGCCACTTAATAGGTACACAGTAAACGAAAATTGATGAAGATATTTAATATAATTTCAATCTTCTTTCAACAAAGGTTATTTTGTAATATGAAAAAATAAATCTAAATATCAGTTAGGAAAATAAAAATCAAAATGAGCTAAGAGTGTTTTGCATTGTTTATAAATGACTATTTTGATGGGCACTACTCCTTCAAATATTATATAATTTAGAGGAGCAAAGTAGAAAGCTGTTATATACATGCTAACATATATATATAAATATATATATATATATATATACACACAAATAGTACAAGTATCTAGGTATGTGGCAGGTTATCCACTACATGATATTGTTCACCTCTATAAAATGTCAGTTAGCCCTGGCTTGATGTGGCTCGGTGGATTGAGTGCTGGCCTGAGAACCAAAGGTTCACCAGTTGGATTCCCAGACAAGGCACATGCCTAGGTTGTGGGACAGGTCCCCAGTTGGGGGTGCACAAGAGGCAATCAAACATTGGTGTTTTTCTCCCTCCCTTACCCTCTCTCTAAAAATAAATAAATAAAATCTTAAAAATATATAAATAAAAAAATTATTTAAAAAATTTATAGTTCTCAGAATACATAAACATTTCCTCACCTCAATACCCTAGTTTATATTATTCTTTATTCCTGGAAATCCTTTCTATAAAGCCCTATTAAATGGTTAATTCTTTGTCTTTACAGATCAGTTTCCAGTGTCTTCCTTGGACCTCCAAGGTGGGCTGTTTACTACCCACCAAAACTCACATAACTGCTGTGTCCACTGCTTTGTTCCCAAAGGGATAATTATGTATCATTTCATATGATAGTTGCTCCCCAATAATAGCATAGTTTTTAAAAAATATATTTTATTGATTATGCTATTACAGTTGTCCCATTTTCCCCCCTTCACTCCCCTCCATCCTGCACACCCTCTTCCACCAACATTCCCCCGCTTTAGTTTATGTCCATGTGTCATACTTATAAGTTCTTTAGCACCTACATTTCCCATACTACTCTTACCCTCCCCCTGTCTACTCTCTACCTACCATCTATGCTACTTATTCTCTGTACCTTTTCCCCCTCTCTCCTCCTCCCACTCCCCTGTTGCTAACCCTCCCTGTGATCTCCATTTCTGCGGTTCTGTTCCTATTCTAGCTGTTTGCTTAGTTTCTTTTTGTTTTTGTTTTAGGTGTGGTTGTTAATAATTGTGAGTTTGCTGCCATTTTACTGTACATGATTTTTATCTTCTTTTTCTTAGATAAGTCCCTTTAACATTTCCTATAACAAGGGCTTGGTGATGATGAACTCCTTGAACTTGACCTTATCTGAGAAGCACTTTATCTGCCCTTCCATTCTAAATGAAAGCTTTGCTGGATAGAGCAATCTGGGATGTAGGTCCTTGCCTTTCATGACTTGGAATACCTCTCTCCAGCCCCTTCTTGCCTGTAAGGTGTCTTGAGAAATCAGCTGACAGTCTGATGGGAACTCCTTTGTAGGTAAATGTCTCCTTATCTCTTGCTGCTTCTAGGATTCTCTCTTTCATTTTAATCTTGAGTAATGTAATTATGATGTGCCTTGGTGTGTTCCTCCTTGAATCCAACTTCTTTGGGACTCTTGAGCTTCCTGGACTTCCTGGAAGTCTGTTTCCTTTACCAGAATGGGGAAGTTCTCCTTTATTATTTGTTCAAATAAGTTTTCCACTTGTTGCTCTTCCTCTTCTCTTTCCAGTACCCCTGTAATTTGAATGTTGGGACGTTTCAAGATGTCCTGGAGGTTCCTAAGCCTGTCCTCATTTTTTTGAATTCTTATTTCTTCATTCTTTTCTGATTGGATGTTTCTTTCTTCCTTCTGGTCCACTCCATTGATTTGAGTCCCAGTTTCCTTCCCATCACTATTGGTTCCCTGTATATTTTCCTTTATTTCACTTAGTGTAGCCTTCATTTTTCATTTAATTTGTGACCAAATTCAACCAATTCTGTGAACATCCTGATCACCAGTGCTTTGAACTGTGCATCTGATAGGTTGGCTCTTTGTTGCTTTTTGTATTTTTTCTGGGCCATTTCCTTTGGGCCATTTTTTTTTTTGTCTTGACATGCCTGTTACATAGTAAGGGGCAGAGCCTTAGGTGTTCACCAGGGCGGGCAACCCAGTTGCTGCATTGTGATGCTGTTTTGCGGGGAGGGGTCCAAGAGGGAACAATGGCGCTTGCTCCTCTCTCTTCCAGATTTCAATCACTTCCCTCAATTCCCCCAAGCAAACTGGGCCCTTCTGATGCTGATTCCCATGTGGGTAGGTTTGTGTATGTTCAAGGACCCTATGGGATTCTCCAACAAAATCTCCTGTGAGGCTAAGAGTTTCTCGAGCTGCCTCAACCCCCACAGGTGTTTTCAACTGGTGTTTTGAAGCTTATTTCCCCACACTGCAACCCTGAGTTGCAAGGTCTGTCCCGCTCCCCAGTTTTGCCTGGTTTATCTGCATGTGAATGTGGGACCACCCCATCCATCAGCCACTTTGCATGCTTGTGCCTCTCCACAATTCACTGCCCCTCCACAATCCACCTCCTCGCTGGGTCTGCCTGCTGCTGCCTTGCATGCCTGGGTCTGTCAGTCACTGCCTGTGTGCTTGCTGTCTGCCAGCTGCTGCCTTGCATGCCCAGGGTCTGCCAGCTACTGCTTCTTTTTGCCACAGCCCCTCTAGGCCCAGCTGCCCGATTCTGCCCCTCCTGCTGGTCTGGATGAATGTGCCTACTTTAACTCCTTGGTTGTCGGACTTCCGTACAGTTCAATTTTCTGTCAGTACTAGTTGTTTTTTTGTTTCTAAATTTTTGTTGTTCTTATTTTGGTTGTATGAGGAGGTACAGTGTGTCTACCCATGCCTCCATCTTGGCCAGAAGTCCTTAAATCAATAATAACATAGTTGTTGATGGTAATAATAGTAGCATTGTTGCTGCTATTCTTCCCAATACTGTTATTAACTAAACTTCCTCACAGGGGTGTCAAATTCATTTTCATCAGGGGCCACATCAGCCTCGTAGTTGCCTTTAAAGGGTCAAATATAATTTTAGGACTGTATAAATGTAACTGTTCCTTAACTAGGGGGAAGGAGTTCGGTGTTGCTGCTAGTTAGAAACAAGGTGCAGGGCTGGATAAAACAAGGTAGAGGACTGGATTCGGCCTGTGGGCCTTGTGTTTGCCACCTGTGCTCTAGGACATGGCCAAGATCATGATCTTAATAAAAGCAGAATTTCATTAATTTTTCTGGTAGGGGTTTCCTCTTCTACAAACCCAAATGAGGATGTTTAGCTTTCACCTTTTGCACCCAAACCATGTCCCGCTCTCTGCATCTAGTCCTATCCCTCTAATTCAGCCTGCCTATATTCTGGCAATCACCTAGTTATTTATATGGTCTAAGGTGGCATTACCTCCTTTGGCGGTGTGTTCTGATCTGTCCTCACTTTGAATCTATGAACCCCATTTGGGGGGTTTCACCATCACACAACTTGAATTAACCATTCCCTCTTTGAAGATACAATAATATAATACTTTGTTCATGCCAGTCTCTCTGCATGTGTGTATGTGTGTTGAAGGGAATACAAGTGTGCCTATCCTGGACCACATCAATTGAAATTCTATAACAGAAAAGGAAGAAATACAAATTAATTTTTCCCAAAAGATAATGGTTTTACTGTTTGTATTTAGCTAATTATTGATGACAAAGGAGAACAAAGGGAGTTAGATATTGAGCTTATTAAAGTGGGGAACATAAGCCTGATTCTTTGATCAGGATGCTATAGCTCTTTACTCCCCAGTATTACAGCATTTCTCCACCAAGGGGATTAAAGCTCTTGCCTTTCTCATCCTCAGGTACTGGATTGTTGAAGGTGCAGTGGGAGATGCTGGACCATAGAGGACTGTCAGTCTAACTAGGGGGTGTGGATTCATAAGGAAGCTTGCAAAACTTAAAAAGTTGATGGGTAATTCTGAAAAACTTCTGGTCTCTTACAAGCCCAAGATCTATAATCCCTGGAGAACAAACAAGTGCTCTCTCTCTTTCTCTCTCTCTCCTCCTCTGTGTCTATCTCTCCCTCATCCTGATGACCTGCACTGGCATGGAGAACATGCCTGTACTCTCCATGGCCATATGGTCCTCATAGATATATGGACCGTGACTGTTCAGACTCCTCAAGAAGTGCATTCAAGGAAGAGCCTGAATACTGCAATATAGCAATGAACTTCAGCTAGAAACACATGCAAAGCTAGCTGAATGCTGGACTGGGATGTAGTTCCATATGGAACAGAAACTCAGGATACTGTCTTTTGTTCTGGACTTGCTGAGGACTACATTGAACCTTGTCTATGGCAAGACAGATGAGGATGGTACACTGAGAAGTCAGGAGAGGATCTCCTTTAATTTTACATAATCAATATAGTTTACCATAGACCCCCACCCTCCCTTGGGGGTCTCAAGAAATTCCTTTCCTTATGACAGCATGAGAACTCCACCTCCACAAATAACAATGGTATTTGCTACCATAAGTGTGAATGAGTCAAAAAGAGAGAAAAAACTGGGGAAAGACTCTGTGTTTTAGGGCTTATTGGAAGAGTGTCCCACACATTCAATGATGAATAGAGAACCTTGGAAAATCCTGAGACATTGGTCTGGATATGTATTTGGGTGGGAGTGTATGTGAAAGGTTTTCCTGTGGCTGACCTCAGGGCTTAACAAGGCACTAACTGGCAGGGACTAAGGGCAAATGAATGATATTGTAAAAGGAAATACAGAAGTAGGTGTGAGGATGAGGGCAAGCATGAGAAGACCTTGGGGGAATGGGAGCTGCAGTGCTTCCAGGAAGATGAACTGTTTAGAGTCAATAGGAAAATGGCATGGATGATGTTCTTCACATACCACATCCAGCCTCTTTGGGAAACTATGGCTGAATTTAGTGAACAGAGGAAAGGGGAGTAAATGAGGTGGTAGGTGACTAGGGTTGGTTTTCCATAAAGCATAAAAATTGAGTAAGGTGGTACCACTCATTTTCCTTCATGGAGTCCTCCGTGTTCCTTGTCATGTCCTTTGACCATTTTGTGACCATCTGCCAGCCCCTGAGGTTCTCAGTCATTATCACTTGCCAGCATTGGTCAGAGAAGGCCTGGTTGTCATCCTCCAGGGACCTGTGGCCCTTTTTCCTCCTGGAGGCTTTTCCCTATTGTAGGCCTCACTTCCTCTCCCATTCTTTCTGTCTATACCAGGAACTGATATACTTGGCCTGCACAGACACCTCTTCCAACAACCTGTATGGGAGACACTGCTGTGTTTGCTGTGATGCTGGACCTGGTGCTCATTGCACTGACCTGTGAAGTCATCCTCCACACAGTGACAAGACTGGCCTCCCAAGAGGAGCTGTGTAGAGCCTTCCACACATGTGCATCACACCTCTGTGCTGTGCTGGTGTTCTTTGTATCTGTGGTGGGGCTGTACCTGGTGCACTGTTTTGGGAAGCATGCCCCACCTTCTGTCTATCTTCATATGGCCAGTGTCTACTTCTGTGCCTGTCATGCTGAACCCAATCATAGACAGTATTGAGACCAAGGAGCTCTGCCATGCCACCAGCAAATTCCTAGGTCTTAAAGACACCGATGCTGAGTTCTGGGGCTAAAAATTCCACAGTGTACCCAGAAGAAGACCCCTAATCATACCAAAGGTTGAAAGCATTAAATATTGTACCCTAAGTTTCCCAAGATTATTTCCATTGTCTTAAATAAAATAAATGTGGATTTCTTTCTTGAGTATGGGTTATGAATGCTGATCTTCTGCTTACACTATAATGCCTTCTCCTTTATACAAGACCTAGCATTTTGACTAGTATCAAAAGCTGCACAGTGGAAGACTCTGTTGAGGGTCATAATTAATGTGCAAAAATTAAAAAAAAAAACTAAACTAAAAAGAAAAAAAAAAACTTTCAAAAGCACAAAGAACAGTACCTGACAGAAAACAGATAAATACCATATCTAATTAGCCTTAGAAAATGTGTCTCTTCCTGTGGCAGAGGAAATGTGTCTCTTCCTGTATGACTGCTTCCTTCATCTCTTCTAGTCAAGGGCTTTCTCTTCCATTTCTATTCTGGCTAAGCAGTATCCTTTTGACTCTTGAGTCATATCAGAAGAATCAGAGCTTCTCCAGTCTTCTCTAAAGGCTAATTCAGACAGAACTCCTCCAAATATTTTTGAGGATGTGCTTCCTTCTGGCCCAGTACCTAGTAGAAAGCTTTGACCCTGCCTCTAACTCTTCTCATTTCTGATTTTACTTTTTCTGTGGACTCCTGAGTCCCACAATCTCAGGACAGACATTAAGCTGAAATTAGTGTTTGTTTCTTGGCACTTTTAATTGTGAGGCCTGGCACAATGCTAGAAAATGTAACAAAGCTTCAGTGAGGGAAACTGCCACAAATGTGTCAGAGTCATAATCTAATTGCTCAGAAGATTATAACCCTAAAATTGCTGAGATTGCCCCACCATTGACTAAATGAAATTCATTTTAAAGTCTCAGCATTGAGGTAGCTTCCTCATGGAATTCTCCCCTGACAGGACCCTTCTCCAACACCAGAGCAGATATTTCATCAGTCAGCTCCCATGAAAACTGCATTTTCCAATGCAACATTGGTCCCATACATATTATTATGTGACATAATAGTACATATTAGTGTTTATTTTGTGTTTTAGTGCAGTTTTGCATTTCCCCCTCCAGAATAGAATACTAGATTAAACACCTTGGAGGAATAATTCATGTTGTATTTACCAATCATTTTTTATAGATACAATGCCTGGCAGATAGCAGATAATGCATAAATTCTGAATGAATTCCTAAGAACATACAAGCATAAGGTGGGATCCAAAACTGAAAAAGAGAAATTCTTTTATTTTCCAAGAAAGCATTCTTCTTCATATCCAGGAAGCTAGAGACTCATTTCTGGCAACATCCATCAAGGGGGTGTCCCCACCACTTTCCTAGCCTGTTTGCACAGGTTCTTTGGGCCCTCCGCCCCACTCCACTCCAGGTTAAAATTACAATGACCATGAAGTGCTTCCTCAGAGTTGTATTTCACCGTTTTATGCCATGGAGACCCTTGTATCAATGACACCAATCCTCTTTCCTGACCAAGGCCAAACAGGAACTCACTGAGTTGGTTTAATAAATAAAATTTTCTTTCTCTTGTCATGGACTTGAAAATTCAGAATATTATGGGCCCTAAAACAACAATTATTTTCTACAAGTCATTGTGTTTAATATTTAATCCTTACACTCAAATATATGACCAATAGCTTGTAGTCTCTACATATTTCCTGAATGAATTAGTGTGAATAACTCCCTGGCAAGAAAGAGAGTTTCCAAAGGGAGACACAACTAGAGAAAAGAGGAGATCACAAAAAGAAGGACTGAGAGTCAACCAGTAATTTTCTTGTAACCAGAGAAGCTAGTGGATGGAGAAAATGAAACATCATCTGATCTGCTGAAATATGTCAAGTTGGTACTTATGAGTCACTAAGTTTCCATAGAAATTACTGAGGCAACCAACATTAAGTTCTGCAAACACACAGATCCCTCTTTGGTGTTTTCCAAACCTGCATCCATCTAAGGAGTTTCCTCAGAGAGTCTAACACCCCAGGGAGAAGGACAGATAACTATATATTATACCTGCCAGTGGTGCAGCAGATCCAGAGTCAATCAGAAGAGGCTGGGAAAGGAGTGAGAAGTGCCACAGGGGTCAGGAAAGACGCTACGAACAGCAAGGGACCAGTAAGTTAATGAAGGTCCTTTGGTTTGTGAATAGAGGCAGCCAATCCAATCCCCTCTTTTTTTAAAATTTTTATTTTAATTGTTGTTCAAGTGCAGTTTTCTGTCTTTTACTCCTATCCAATCCCCTCTCTTGATACTTTTGATCTAGTAGGTCTAAAAGTGGGATTAATGGCTAGGGCAGCTTCCAGGACAATGATTGGTCTGGGGTTAGAGGTACTGTCTTATTTTATCTCATCATGATGTTTTTGATCAGAAAGAAAGACCAGAACTTGTTACTGGGTTGGGTTTTGGACTGTAGTGACACAGGACTGCATCAGGCAAAGAATCATAATCTCAGCAACTCCACCCTGATGGAGGCAGCTTCTAGCAAGCACTTCTTTTCACAGTCCCATTAAACTCAACAGTTTCCCTAGAGAGGAAGAGGGGAACTTGTGAAATTGTCTATCACAGAATAAAGCTATGGCACGGAGGGTCTTAGTCACTTCACCAAAGTCATGTGGTTGTCTTGTCCAAAAACTTCTTAGAGCTCAGAGCTCCAAATCATAAGTTTATCAATCTTTGTCCTTATCAGATCCCTTGCTGACTTTCCCTCAGAGCCCACTGTAGACAAGAAGGAAATAGTTGTAGCTCTCACATGGTAGGTAATTGTCGTGGAGACCTTTCAATAAGAAAGGGCTCTTGGAAACCACAAACAATAATAATCTACATCTATTGCATGTGTGGTTCTAACTGCAGTACATTTAGAGTTGCATATAAAGGGGTTTATAACCAACAAGTTAGATATAACAATTGTCTCAATTTTTTCCAGTGAACAAACTAAGATAAGCAAATAATTTGCACAATGATAGAGTTCATAAATATTGGAATTCTGATTTGAAGCAAGTCTGATTCCATAACTGTTTTCTTAACCACCACACTTTGTTGCCTAATAAATCTTTGTCTAGAGGGTCCCAGGGCTAGATAGACCATCACTGTCCAATGGCTGCAAGACGGGAAGACTGAACAGAGAGCAGTGGGAGGTTTTTTGGTCTTTGACTCTAGGGTACCAACCTTAGGCCCCTCAGCACCTTATCCTCCCTGTTCCTCATAACGATATGAGTCCCTCAATGACTGACAATATCTTCCCGTCACTATCCTTTCTGTCACCCAGCCTCTCTTTCCTGTTGTGTCACAGGAGACTTTCTCTTCTCCTCAAACCCCATCTTGCTTTTACATTTGACCTCCCATTCTGCCTCTCCTCATCCTCTATGAGTCCCTAAGCATCCCACTAATTTATCCACTGGCTTTTCCCTTTACTCCTCCTCAGTCTATTTTCTATCTGCAGCTCTCTATGCCTTTCTGTTGTCCTTCTCCCTTCTCTGAGTCTTTTAATACCCCTCTCTCTGACCTTAGCTCCTCCATTCTCCAGTCCCTTCATCCTGCCCCTCTCTGCCTCAGTTCTCCCTCATCTTCTGTTCCCAATTTCTTCCTCTCAGTTTCACAACCTTCCTTCCTCTCTAACTCTCAGCCTGACTTATTGTGTCCATCAACATCTTTCTCTCCAGCTTTCACCACATCCCCATTCTTCTTCCATTTTCTCATGGTCTGCAACCTCTTATACCACTTGAACTATGACTCTCCCCAGCTTTGCCCCTCTTCATATTCAAAATTAGTCATCATTTCACTGTCTCACAGCCTTTTCTTAACTGACCTCCGTTATACCTTCCCCATTTCTTAGCCTCATCCTAGAGTCTATCCTTTAGCCTTTCATTCTGTCCCTCTGTATATTCTGTGATCTATTTCCAAGTACCCATCTTCACACCATCTCCCATTTGCTCCTTCAGTGCTCTAGTCTCTCAGTAGATCACCAGTCTTTGATGGTACATGAGACCTTATGCTGAGGTCTGAAGCATTCTCATATTAAAGAAGAGATGGACTTTATTTCTGTATACTAGGGGAGAGTAAAGAGTAGGAATAATAGGGAAAAATTATAACAAAATCGCTTTTCAGTTGGAAGCAACAACAAATATATTTATTGTTAATTATATCCCAGGTTTTGTGCTGTTTTATACACATAGTATGCCAGTTAAAGCACATCTCTTCCTTGATTAGAAAATATCATTATCATGACTTTACTAATGAGAATACAAAAGCAATTATTATATCAAACTCTGAAATCCAAAAATGAGGGTGTCTTCTAGGCATCTGTCCAGTACCTCTCTTTCTAGTATTTAGTAAATTAATTTGAGCAAGGCACAGGATGTGCCATTGTTGCTTCTCTTTCATGGTTCACTTACTGATGTGTTTTTTGGAATACCTATTTAGGAAAGATTGCTCTAACAAGTTTACGTAGTTTATTAGAGTTGTGTTAGGTCTCCAGCTTCCCTGGGGAGGGATATCTTTGAGAATACAGAGACAAAATAAAGAAAAATAAGAGAATCAAAGGAGCAGTTATGTCAGTACACTCTGGAGTTAGACTTGAAAGAAATTTCAGGAATTATAACGAAGGTAGCAGATTTAAATATGTAGACTAGTTCCCCTACCCAAAAAACTCATAGTCATAGACACAGATAATAGCATGGTGATTGCTAGAGGGACAGCAAAGTGGGGAAGGTACAAGATGCTAGAGGGGGCATAAATGGTGATGGGAAGAAACCTGACTTGGGGTAGTGAACACACAATGCAATATATAGATGATGTATTATTGAATTATACACTTGAAACCTACATAATTGATTAACCAATGTCGCCCAGTAAATTCAAGAGATTTTTTTAAAGATGTAGGATAAATTTTTGTGACTTTGTGAGTGGAAGAATGAGATTGCCAGGGGACCTGAGAAGCTGCCTGATATGTAAGATGCTAGACAGTGAGTCATGGGTTCCTCAAGAGAGGATGAGTTGGGAGAGAAGCATGAATATGCAGACAGGATCACATCACGACAATAAGGAGAGAAAGCAGATTAGATTAAGCAAATCTGTACAGGTAAACTCAGTTGGTTTTGAAAAACTGGTGATAATTTTTTCTACAGAAAATGCTTGCAAAAATATACAAAAAAGAAAATGAGTAACTAATTTTTGAGAATCTGCACATTCTGTTCAATTGAGCTCTAAAGATTTTTCTAAGAGAAGAAAAAAGCTTCTTCACCTGGTGCTCAAGAACAAGAGAGGGAAAACATTTGTTGAAGCTTAATGTCATTGAGGTAGGAAAAGGATTAGATGGGAATGAGAGAAAGAGAGAGGAAAGCAGGAAAACACAAGCTGCTTGTGAGGGCCATTGTTCACTGAGATGTCACTGTTTCAGAGTGTGCAGTGACCAGAACTGTCAGCAGGAGACGGGTGTCTAATAATAGCAGGACTGCTCATGCTTACTGGTCTGGTCATCTTCAATCCTTCTGCCACCTTTGTCAGAGTGAATAGGCCTCCTGAGAATGAGGATGCCCACCTTACCAAGTACCAGCTTGAGCTTCTCTACATTCCTGCTGACAGGCTTTCCAGGTCTGGAATGGGCTCACCATTGGATCTCACTGCCCATTTTTGTAGGATACCTTGTGGCCATCCTGGGTAATACCACCATCTTGCATCTGGTACGAACTGACCCTTCTCTCCACCAGCCCATGTACTACTTCCTGGCCATCCTGGCTGTGACAGACTTGGGCCTATGCATGTCCACTCTTCCCTCAGTGCTGAAAGTGCTGTGGTTTAATGCTCGGATGGTGCGCCTAGTACCATGTGTTCTGCAACAGCATTTTCTACACTCCTTTTCCTTCATGGAGTCAGCTGTGCTCTTTGCTATGGCTCTGGACCGCTTGGTGGCCATCCGATTCCCACTGCGCTATGCATCTGTGCTCACTGGGCCTCGTGTGGCATTGGCAGGGCTTGTGCTGGGCATGCGGAGTGCTGCCATTACTGCAGCACCTTCACTGCACCTATTGAAATTTGACTACTGTCATCCTGGAGCACTGTCCCATGCTTACTGCCTTCACCAGGACATGATCCGCCTGGCTTGCTCTGACACACGTTTCAACAGACTCTATGGGCTGTGCATCATCATGCTGGCCATGGGTTCTGATGTCCTTTTTATCCTGCTCTCTTACACTATCATCCTCCACACAGTGCTGGCCATCGCCTCAGCAGGGGAGAGGCTTAAGGCCCTCAACACCTGTGTCTCCCACATTCTGGCTGTGCTCTGCTTCTATGTGCCTGTGCTAGGCCTGTCCATTGTGCACAGATTTGGGCACCACACTTCACCCCTGGTGCACACCCTCATGGGCACTGTGTCTGTGCTCTTCCCACCCCTGATGAACCCAGTCATTTACAGCATCAAGACCCAACAAATCCGCAGGGCCATTCTCAAGGTATTTTCACTGCGGAAGATGCACTGAGACACTGGGCATGGACCATGTTGTTCAAAATAAGGAATATATAACACTATTTTTTAGAGCCCTCTTAAAACAGTGCAATTTCTGTTTGTTCATGTTTAGTTTGATCAATTGATTGTACATTATGAATTGACTCTAATGTAAAAATAAATATAGTTGATGCTTAGTATTACTTACATGTATACTTATAAACACATAATCACTATTTCTTACATTAAAAAGAATGATTTGTTTTACATAAATATTTCCATGTTCAACATAATTTTTGTATTTTCTTCTGTACTGATCTGTTAGAACTCTAATTCTATAATAATTTTATTAGGGATAATTTTGTGTGATAATATGGAAAGATAAATTCTTACTTTATATTTCTTGGATTGACTAGTAAGTTTACCACCACTTTTCACACTATATTTTATTATATCCATCTATCAAAGATAACCTTATTGTAAATTTAAGACAATCTTTCTAATGTTGCTTTTCTTTTTAACTTCACTTGTCCATTTCATAGTCTGGGACAGAAATAAGTCTTGAGATCCTACCATATTTTCCTCATTTTTCTTTAATTATCCAATTGTACAAATATATTTGATTTCTGTTATCCACATTTATTCCTTCCTATCTTCAGTTTTTAAAGTGTCTTAAAATTATAATTACAAATATAAAACATCCATCCAAGAAACTTAGATTTAAAACATAAGAAAAATTTCAGTGTCTCTGGTTATATTTATCAGAGGGGAGATGGGAGGGGATAGTGTGGGAGGGAAGTGGAAAGGGTTTTCAGGAACAAGTATAAGGGACACATGGACAAAACTAAAGGGGGGTAGGATCGAGGGTGGGAAGTGGGGATGGCCGGGGTGGTGTGGAGTGGTGGTGGGGGGAAATGGAGACAATTATATTTGAACAACAATACAAACATGTGGGAAAAAAACAGAAGAAAAATATATAGAATGATAGAAGGTGAATTATATGATGACTAAAATTTAAATAGATAAATCTAAATGCGTTTACATTATAATAATGAAAAGTATTGAAGAAGAGGAGAAAGATAAAGAAAATAGTAGAAGGGATTGGTGAGTCAAGATTCACAGATGAAGTCAAAGTTCCAGCCATATAAAATAGATGGTAGGTAAGTTTTTGGAAAGGACAAATAATGTTATGTGTCCTGGAAGGAAAGTGTCAGGGTAGTAAATCAGATGTAAATGTGTTGGTAGCAGGACAAGAAACTGAAGAAGTTCTCACTTCATGGTGTTCATTTTTTCAGTGGTAGGCTATGAAATATTTTGATTGCCAATTGTGATGCAGTAGTGTATGAGACTTTTGGAACTCTGGAATTTTCCTAGTGATCTTTTATCAGGTTCTTCTATGCCCCAAAATACTGGATTTTTATTCCTTGAAAGAAAAAACATCTCTCTTATCTCTCATAGTTTGCCTGCATTGTTTTCTTTTTCTTAGTAAGCCCTTCCCTTAGCACACCTCTCTTTGTATAATTTCTCCCTGTTCATCTGTTTTAGTTTGAGTTCAGAAGGAAGGCAATGCTGAGCATTTCAACCAAAGAGATTTAAAAGAGTCAATACCTTTTTTTTTTAATTTTGGAAGATTCAAAAGAGAGAAATGGCTCACTGTTGGGAGAGTATGAAGACAACAAGGGTATCATACAGATATCAAAAAGCTGCTTTTACCCTGGGGTGGTCCCATAAAGTAGACCCTGCTGCTAAACTAGTAGGGATGACACCATTACCAAGAACTCCAAGCAGCACTGGTATTTGGGAGTCATAATTTCACTACAATCACAGGTGACTTATAGCTATCAAAATTCCTGACAGCCCAAGTGCCCACAGTAGATGAGTGGATAAAAAAGTTGTGGTACATTTATACAATGAAACACTACTCAGCCAAGAAGAAGAAGGAGAAGGAGAGGAAGAGGATGAAAAAGAAGAAAAGAAAGAAAGAAGAAAGAAAGAAAGAAAGAAAGAAAGAAAGAAAGAAAGAAAGAGAAAGAGAGAAAGAAAGAAAAGAAAGGAAAGAAGAAGTCTTACAATTTGCAACAGTATGAATGGACCTAGAGAATATTATGCTAAGTGAAATAAGCCAGTGAGAGAAAACTAATGGCATATGATTTCACATATATGTGAAATCTAATGAACAATATAAACTAACAAACAAAAGAGAAGCAGACTCGTAGATACAGAGCAGACTGACAGCTGTCAGAGGGAAGAGGATTGGGCAGCTGAGTGAAAAAGATGAGGAGATTAAGTAAAGAAAAGAAAACTCATAGACACAGACAACAGTATGGTGATTACCACAGGGAGATGAGGGGAGGAAAAAGAGGATAAAGGGAAGGAGACTTGACTTAGGGTGGTGAACACAGAGTACAATATACTGATGATGTATTATAGAATTGTACAACTGAAACCTGTATAATTTTATTAAGCAATGTCACTCTAATAAATTCAATTAATAATTTTAATATTAAAATTGCTTCCTCAGAAAAAACCTTTTATTGATTCCAAGATGATTTTAGATCCCCCTGTGATAGTTTTTTGTGTACCCCATTATTCGCCTACTAAACTCCTTAAGAAAATGGGTAAGAATTTCTTTATTTGTGCTTGCTCTGCTTTCTAGACCATTAGCTCCATGAGGAATAGAACCACCATCTTGTTTTCCATTACAATTAGTTTGTGCTCAGCACAGGATCTAGTCTGTAAAGCAGAATTGAAACTGAATTTCATTTGTTGACCAGAAGATCTATAGAAAGTGAGCCAAAATTTTGGGCCTCATATGAAGGTGGATCCTCAAAACACTGTCACCTCTCAGAATTGTCACACTTTCCTTGAATATGATTAAGCTGAACTATGAAAAAAAGTCCTTGGAAATGGTGAGTCAGTACAGTTTGCTCTTGAGGAGAAAAGTTTTCTGATGAAAAAATGGATTGTAACAACTCACTAGAAGAACAAAAGAACAGGACATAATTGAAATCATTTTCTTCTTTGGAGCAGATTGAATTGATCTTTCATTAATTTCATTCTTCAACAAATATACATTGAATGACTATTATTTACCAGATACTATGCTGTATGTATGGGGCACAATGGTCAGATAGAAAAGGAGACATATTTGTATTGCCTAGCTTGGAGATCACTTATTTTAGTTGAGATGTACAACTTGTAAAAGGTTACCCATACTAAGAATGAAAAGGAGAATATATGAGGAAAAAGTGTTTCTTTGAAAGAATAGATGTAATACAGACAGAAATAATAAGTGTTAAAAAAGAACCAGCTCCAATGTAAGCAGATACCAAACTATTTAACCAATGCAAAGAAATTGGATTTTCATGATGAGTAATATAACATTAAAAAGAATTATGGTAGTTTTGTGGAGAATGACTTGAAGGAAGAGAAAAGAGATGATAAGTCAGCTATGTGGTTTTCAAGGATTTCAGATGAAAGCTAAGAGGACTATAATGAAAGTGAGAGAGACATTATAAAATACACCTACAGAAATATTCCATTATATCTAGGTCACATCTCCTTCACCAATTCATTTATTAATGGACAGTTAGGTTGCTTGCATGTCTTGGCTATTATGAATAATGCTGCAGTGAACATGGAGGTACATATATCTTTTAAATTAGTATTTTTGTTTTATTCAGATAGATATCTAAAAGCCACATTTCTGGGGCATATAGTTGTTCTATTTTTAATTTTTGGAGGAAACTCCACAGTTTTCCCTAATTTTTGTAACAGTTTACAATTCTAACAGTAATGCATGAGCATTCTCTTTTCTCCACATCTTCACCAGCACTTTTTGAGTGCTGTTTTTATGACAATAGACAATCTGATATCTGTGGAGTGATATCTCACTGTGGTTTGGATCTGCAATTACCAGATAATTAGTAATACTGAGCACCTTTTCATGTGTCTGTTGGCCAGTTGTATGTCTCCTTTGAATGTCTATTGTTTTCAAATGTCTATTGTCTCTTGTCTATTGTATGCCTATTTGAATGTCTTCAAATGTCTATTGAAGTCAAATGGTTATTTTTTAATCAGGTTGTTTTGAGTTATATGAGATTTTTATATACTTTGAATATCAAACTTTATCAGACACATCATTTGCAAATATCTCCTCCCATTCCTAGAATAGGCTATTGGTTTTGTTGATGGTTTCTTTTGCTATACAAAAGCTATTTAGTTTGATGTAATCCCATTTGTTTATTTTTCTTTGGTGGTCCTTGCCTAGGGAGATATATACAAAATATAGCTATAAAAAAGAATAAAGTCTTGCAGTTTGCAAGATGGACCTAGATACTATTATACTATTGTAAAATAAGTTAGAAAGAAAAAATGCCTTATGATTTCACTTAGGTATGCAATCTAAAAAAACAAATAAACACACAAAACATTAAACAGGTTCATAGAGTACAAACTGATGGTTGCCAGAGGGAAAGAGTTGGGGGACTGAGTGAAAAGGTGAAGGGTAATAACATGTACAAATTTCCAATTATAAAATAAATTGTTCACAGAGATAATGTACAGGAGATGAAATATAGCCAAGAGTACTGTAATAACTTTGTACAATGACAAATGACTACTAGACTTACTGTGGTAATCACTTTGTGAGGTGTATAAGTATTATACACTTGAAACTCATATCATAGTGTATGTCCACTATAATTTTAAAAATATTTAAAAAATAAAACTAGAGAACGTGATTAGTGAAATATGAGCAGAAAAGAAAGAGACAAAGATGATGCATAGACTTCTAGCTTGAGTATCAGATGGCAATACAAGTTAATAAGATGAGAAAAACTGGTATTGTGAAAAAATAAACCCAGGAAATAAGATTAAGAATATTGTTATTAGCATGTTAGCTTTGAAATATCTGGAAAATATCAAGGGACGAGGTCAATTTTTATTTGGATGGTTGAGTTTTGAACTTAGAAATGCAATTTTGTGAGTCATCAGTATATAGTGGTTATTTAAGTTCATGAAAACAAAAATAGCATGTAAGGAATGTAAGTTAAAAAAATGAGGGTTTCCTGAACAGAATATTAAAATACCACAGCATTTATAGTTAATTTAGAAGAAGGCAATTTAGTAGAGACTACAAGGAAGATGAATGAAATAAAAAGAACAGCATAAGAATATGTGGTTATCAAACACATGTGAGAGGAGTATTTATACAAAGGAGAGAGAACATTTCTGGCTTTTGATTTCACATATAAGGAGCTTGAAAGTTGTCACTCCATCCTAACAAGTAAATAGCTGAACCGACTGAAAAATGAACAAACCTTCCAGTATCTATCCCTAAGAGGGGACCAAATGCCACCCCCAGATTGGAGAGCGAAGCAGGTGAATTCAGGGAGTCTGTTTACCACAGCAGAGACTCTTGAGACCAGAATAACATAATCCAACCTGTGAATTGAAACAATGTTTTCATTTCAATATGTGATTAATGCAATAACAATGAATTCATAGTTTAATTTTGATTTTTGATTACCATTGTAAGAATGAGTTAACATGTTTTTAAGTTTGCTAAACCTAAAACCCAGGTTCATCATCCTCAAAATCAGGATGTCTGTAAAGCACATGACAACCTAATGGCATTGGCAAAAATTCTAAAAACTCTTACGTAAATAAGCATTGTTAAGAATATACAAGTAACAATGGCTTCCTCCAGCCAGGCCCCTGAAATATGATGATTGAAAAGAAGCCAGAGAAATAAAGTAAGTTCAAATAACATGCTATTATGAAATGTTTGCTTCAGTTCTTATCCCAGTCTTTCATCTGTGACATGCTTATCCTATTCTGATTCCCATTTACAAAACATGTTTCCTAATTCTTGTTTAACAGATTGTTATGTTTATATAAAGTAGGAAGATATACTCAGGACTGGACTGTAAGCTGTAGCTAAAACATAAAGATTGCACACATGTAAGCTGTTATTAAACAGAGAACACTTAATCTTTGATTAATTTCATGGAAAAGATTAAATTTTCCATGCAGGTTGAAGTAGCTATAGAGAAGGAACAGGAAACCTTACCTCTAAATGTGTGTTGGAAACCTGGGTGCTGAGCATGTATTTAATTTGGGGAAAAGAATTCCTCATCACAACATAGTTGCTTAGTTATCACCTTTATATTTAGGAAACAAGGAATCATAAATGGCACAAAGGTTATACAGGCAATGAAAAGTACAATGCTTCCATCACCTAAATTAATCTAGGTTGCTGAAATCCATGGGCATTTGCCTTGGCAACCAGACTAGGTTAGGGATCCTACTCAGGAGCCTTTAGAATACAATGTGATCAAAGGCACTGCCATAAGTGTCTTACACAGTGAGACTTTCAATTCCCTAGTGAAGATTCAGAACACAGCAGCAACTGAACAGCTGAAAAATGAGAGAATTACCCTGGCAGCTCTGGCAGCAAAGACCTGCCTGATCTGGATATGGAGATTCCACATCAGGGAAGGCTGGGCAAGATCACTATCTACTGAGAATGCAGGTCACACAAGATCTCAGACCAATGGCAGATACAGTCACTAGCAGTGTCAGTGCCTTGTCCAAGACAAAGTATTGACAGTGGTTTTCAGGGACAAGGGCAGGAGGAAAAGAGAGTTAAAGAAAGCCACGGGTTAATAATAAAGGAAACTGGAAATGATTTTTTTTTGCCATAGAATTCTGCTTGTGATAAAGTACAATCAGATAACATTTTAAGTGTCTAGTATTTTTTAGATTTGTCCAATTAATTTTTCTCATTAAAATTTTTATTCTTTGAAGCAAGTACAATTTTTCTGATTTTTAAGGAAATGAAATGAGTTTGGAGACCATTTATGAATTCATGGTGAACTAATAAAAATAAAGAAAAAAAAAACAGCCAACAACCTCAGGTGTTTTAATTTAAGTTCTGTGGCTGATTCAGAAAAAGTCCATGCAGGGTGCAACATGACCTGGACTTTGAGCTGGGTTGACACAGTAAACGAGCTTCCTGCTTTCTCAGAGCCCAAACTACAGGGAAAACTTAGTCAGGAGAGACATAAAAGCCTAGATTATAACCACAGCAAGTAATATTGAGATTGAGAGTGTGGTGATATGACAGTATGTTCTTAAGTCACTCACCTAAGAAAAGGACATTGAGTTCTGTGTGAAAGGTGTAAATTCAAGAGTCACAATTGACCAGTTTCAGCACAAAGCAATTTTTGCCTGTGCCCATGGGACCCAGAAATGTCCCTGACCAATCTTATTGGATATAAAAGAGTTTTCAGATTACTTTAAAAGGACCTTGAAGCAAACCTATACAAACACATGTGTGTGTTGATAAATACAATACATGCATGCACAAATGCAGATGTGGATTGCACTTTTTCTTCAGATCTGGGGATTATTTTCCAGGTTAGTAAGTCAGGGACATTATTCTGTCATAGTACCTTCTACATGAATGTACAGTCAAGGTAAATCTAATTGTGGGAAGATATGCACGCTAATACATTCATACGAACTTGGAAACAAAATTTCACATAAAGGAGCATAGCTATGCATGTGTGCATGTGTACATTTATGTAAATTTACACACTTACATATGCACATAAATGCATGTTCACACAGACATATCCATAAACACACACGTGTCATCTTATTCTATATTTTCTCAGAATTTGACTTGGGTCCCCAGAGAGCATCTACTGGGATCTTCCTTTCTTGGCCCATTTATTCCTGCACGCTCAGAGTCAGCATGTTCTTCTGGGGCTGGTTGGTCTGTACCTCCCACGGGGTTAATTGTCAAAATTAGAGGAAGGAAAGGGCTAGTTCTGGAGTTGTGATAAATAACAAGTCTGCTAATGCCTCCAGGTGGTGAGCTGGAGGTCAGGTCTGACACCAAAAACAGGACAGGTGGGCTTCCACAGAAGAGGAGTGGAGCTTGTGCTGAAGTTCAGCCTACAGGACTAGGAGGTTGGGAAATGTGTTCAGGTGAGCATAGCCAGGGGCTTTTGTCCAGAAAGCCTTACTGTGGCAGAGGAACACTGGGTCTATTTTACCTATCTACTTTGTTTATTAAGGAACCTGGAACAGGGAAACCTCCATTTAGTCCCCAAATCCAGTTCTTTTTAAACTAGATATTTAATTCAGCTTTTAAATCCATCTTCATTTCATAGGCTTATTTACCCTCCTTTCCTTCACCTTCTGTACCAATAAGTCTTTTCTCCTCTCTTCCATGCTGAGAGCTACACATCCATTAGGGCCTGGTCATTCTTAAACACAAATCCTTGATGACCTATGCTTTTCACTTGTCCCTCATTTCTCTCTCTGGCTGACCCAGCCTCATCTTCACTCCATCTCCTTTGTTCTAACTGGCTTCCTTGCATAATATATTGCCTTTGCTCAGGTTTCCTTTTTATCCTAACTTTATCTTGAGTGTTGCCGCTAGATCCTGGCACATCACTTGAAACACTAAATTCTCACTCTCCCAAGTTGTAAAATAGGTATGATTTGGTCATTCTGAGTATTTTAAGGATAAATAAGATGACATGTACAAAGACAACATGCACACGGGTACCCTTCCAAGACGCCTGACACATAGTACCAAATCAATGCATTTCTTTTCTTTTCTCATAATTCTAGTTGCCCTCTCCCCTGATAACATCAGATTTTAATTTCCTCTTGTATTTTTCATTTATCTTTCACCACTTATTTTTGTAATTACTTTATTGTTGTTGAATTACAGTTCTCTGCATTTTCTCCGCCTCCCCCACCCCCCACCCCAGGCAAACCCACCTCCCTCCCTTGCTTCAACCCTCCCCTTTGGTTTTGTTCACGTGTGGTTTATAGTAGTTTCTGAAAACCCCTCACCCAAATGTCCCCTCCCACACCCTCTGGCTATTATTAGATTGTTCTTAATTTCAATGTTTCTGGTTGTATTTTGTTTGCTTTTTTCTTTTGTCTATTATGTTCCATTTAAAGGTCTCACCACTTATTCATTAAAAACAATCTCTAATATCCTACAACAGCTCCTTATCTATAATGAATTAAAATAATTTACACTGTTTTTCTGTCCTCAAAGAAGCTCTCATTTGATGAAAGAACCCAGGTAGTTCCTCCACAAATGCCTAGCCTATCTTCTTTCCTGGCACCCCAGTCCCATTTCTCCCTCCCCATTTATTAAGCCCTAGTGATTTTTTTAAAATATAGTTTCTAGGTCTTCTTTGGAAGAGCCTCAGATAGCTGGGAAAAGTCACATAAACAACTAAAATAAAGGGAAGTGCTATGAGAGTCTGCTGTAGGAAGTGATTATGCACGAGTGAGCAAAGACATCACAGAATTGGCATCAGAACCAGATGTTACAAAAAATGATGGAAGTTGTATTTGTTTGAAAACATAATTTTTAGTTGATTTGAAAACCAACATGTTTATAAAAGGAGAGGAAAAGATAGCAAAACAAACAACAATTTAAAAAATCCCACAAATCACAGGAATGACCAAGAGAGAAAAAATAAGCAAGGGTGTGTCAGGATATGTGGAGTAGTAAAGTTAAGGAATTAAATCTTGTTGGAGTTTAATAGTCATTAAGAAGTGTGCTACTCAAAGAGGATACATGTATGGATTATAAATAATTTTTCTTTCATCTTAAACAGTAGCAGGGGCACAAAAGCACTGTTCCCTGTATTAATTCAAACTGATGGATGATATTCAGATGCCACTAATTTCCTCTCCACCAGACCACTTTGCAGTGTCAAGATATCATATCTTAGAATCACATCCCTTCACATTTTTCATGATTAATACACTAGTCAATAAAGTTTTGGTTTGTGAAGATGACAAACCCAAACTTTAGGCTCATTCCCAAACACTTCCCTCCCCACAAACTGTATCAAGGACAGGAAGAAACTTTCTCAAATTTCATCTGCTTTCACTTACATGGCAGGTGACACTAAGTAGTAGCAGTTTTACACAATGACTCACTTCCCATGTAGAAAATTTTTTGAATGATCAGAAGACTTTTGAAAAACACCAGACTTTTAAATATGTGTGAGATGCAGTGTCCCTCACAGATCAGAAAGCAGGGTCAAATAACTTCTAGAGACATTCCATCCAGATACTTTTCAAGGCACAGTTTAATAAAGATGCAAAACTGATATCTTCAAGCTAGGGAATTTTAAGCAATTAAAAAGGGCTTAATTGCAAAAAGATGAATATTGTCTATAATGATGGGGAGAAAACATGAATGAAAAATAACTGGATGAAAACTAAATACTTAGCTCAGAATATCAGCATCACAAATGGTTCCTTATCAAACAGCCTTTATGTCATCACTAATGTTTATCCCTCAGTGAGCAATAGGTCTTCACTGAGGATCCAATATCTCCCAGAAGAGGCAATATTACTTTCTCATAGCTCGAGATTATAGCAGTTTATAATACTCTTTAAAAGAGTACATTATTATTATTATATTTGTTATCTATAGGATTATCTCCATTTACAGGTATAAAAATTCCAGTTCAAAGAATAGCTTAGTAGAGAGTAGCATTTGAGCATTTAAAATCATGTCTGCACATTCAACTGTAATCCCACCTTCCACTACCTCCAGCTTCCTCACCTCCAATACATTTTCTTCTAAATTGTGACTTTGAATCAGATCTGTTCTCCTACCCTTCAGAGAGAGAGATTTTCCCCTCTCTTATACTTTTTTCTAAAGCAGAGATTTGATTGACTTTCTCTCTTGAGGTATAGAGGTTGCCTCACAGTTGCATCTTCATGGTATGCAGAGATCTCTTCCTCTTTCCTTAGCAGATATATTTGTCTCAGCTCATGTAAAAAGATTCAGGTTTCCCTTCCAGACAGGCTTTTGAGAAGACATTAGCACTGTTGACATGAGGAATGCTGAACAAAAAATTTGTCATTATTTCTGCAGTTTCAGAATCATGTTCCGAGGACCATCGTCTAGGACTATTGCTTATTGTGCTCATATACATGGTAAGCACTGATTAGCCTGAAACATGAAGATTGACGAGTGGGGGAATTTTCCAAGGGAAAGAATATTTCTTTCCATTAATAAATATTCCTGTGGGCAAAATACATTTATTCATTAACCTTTATAACAATGATTTTTTCTATACTGCCCACCCCACCATATGTAAAAACCAAAATGATCATTCAGAAGGTTGTAGAGTGAACCCAGAGAATACATCCCCTTTCAGAGATGTTTTATCCAAGTGAATCTCAAAATTCTGTGTCTCCAATGGAAGCCAGCCTTCAGTGATGCTTGGAGTGGCAAGGATGGCCTTTGGAATTGTTATCTACTAAGCAATTATATGCTGACATTGAAGTAAGTTTATTCTTAACCTTTGTGCCTTTCAACCACTTAAAATCCAAAATGCTGTAACAGGGGTTTTTAGAATATCTAATAGATTACAGTTTTCTTTATGTGGGTGTCTTCTTTAAACTAAAAAATTCCTTCTCCTCATAGAGATATGAGAAACATTCAATCCCTACAAAATATACACAGTGAAATCAGTGTGGGGATTAGTTTGAATTATAAGTAATAAACTCTTCTACCAGATTTCCTTATTCTGGAAATATACTTGTTGGCAAGTCATGACTCCGCAAGTTTATTTAGGATTAAAGATTAATGGAACAGGTCATTGAAGGGAAGAGGCATGTAAGTTGACAGATAGTGATAGATAGCAAGATATGTGGTCCCTTCTCAGTCCCCAATTAGCTTTGTGTGTCTCACTCCAGGTTGTATCCCTGGCACCTGCCTAGATCAACATCCCTGGACTCCAGACATAAGAAAATGTTCAACAGAAGTCAACTCACCCCAGAATACTTTCTTCTTACTGGCCTCCCTGGGCTGGAGGCCCTTTACCCTTGGTTTATCTTCCCATTCTGCTCTACATATCTTGTGGCCCTTGTGGGTAACAGTCTGATTCTGGCAGTGATCAAAAACAGCCCCTCTCTGCACCAGCCAATGTACCTATTTCTTGCTATGCTGGCCTTTGCAGAGCTTGGTGTCTCTGTTTCTACACTGCCCACTATGATGGGCATCTTCCTTCTTGGTGCCAGTGAGATCTCCTTTGCAGCCTGCCTTTTACAGATGTTCTCCATACATTCCTTTTCCATCATGGAATCAGGAGTTCTGCTGGCCATGTCTGTGGACCGCTTTGTGGCCATCTACAACCCATTGCGGTACACTGCTATCCTGACCCTGCCCCGTATTGTTGGTACTGGTGCTGCTCTTGGACTGAAGAGTGTGATACTCATGTTCCCACTGCCCTTTCTCCTGATGCGTCTGCCCTTCTGTGGCCACAAGGTCCTCTCCCACTCCTATTGTCTTCATTCAGATCTAATCCAGCTCCCCTGTGGCAATACTCGGCCCAACAGCATTTTGGGGCTCTGCATTGTAACTTCCACTTTTGGTCTGGACTCACTGCTCATCATCGTTTCTTATGTGCTGATCCTCTACACAGTGCTGGGCATTACCTCTGGGGAAGGACGGCGAAAGGCCCTAAACACATGTGTATCACATATCTGTGCAGTCCTCGTGTACTATGTACCCATGATCAGCGTGGCCCTTGTGCACCGCTTCATGAAGCATGCTGCACCTGCTGTCCGTCTGCTCCTGGCCAATGTCTATCTTCTGGTGCCTCCTGTGCTCAATCCCATCATCTACAGTGTTAAGACTAAGCAGATTCGCCAGGGACTAATCCACCTCTTTCTTCAGAGAAAATAATAAGGGGGTCAGTGCTGATGAGATGATTACCCTAAAGATATTTTCATCACCAAAGGTGTCACATGGAAGGAGAGAGTGCTTATCACCTTGTCGAAGTTAGAAAGCTTGACACATGTATAGGGAATGCACATTTCTATACTATACTGTATGTGTTGTAACCTAAATTAGAGTTGTATAGTATTCTGTCAGCTATTTTGTTGCATGTGTCAAATTAAAATACACATGCTTTTTAACCCATAAATTCTCATTTTTAGCACTGCTCTAGATTCACTGTTTGATGCTTGTCCATGAATTCAGAGACTTTATGAGGACTCTTCCATCAACAACTTTTGAAATGAGATTTTACAATGTGAAGTGGCCATCAATAGGAAAATAGTTAAGTGAATTAAGTTCTGTTCATATTATGAACTATCATGAAGTTAAAAAAAGGACACAGATTGATAGGTACTCAAGATTTAAGCAAGAAGTAACAAATTATATATACATATATATACTGGGTATGTATATATACACATACATACATATGTATACACATATCACATGTATATGTGTATACATATGTATACACATATGTATACATTTTTGTTTACCTCACATGTGTATACACATGTATACATTTTTGTTTATCTCACTGTCATCCCCACTGCTGGCATTTTCATTGTGTCAAAAAGTGAAACAGCTGCCCTGGCTGGCGTAGCTCAGTGGATTGAGCACGGGCTGGGAACCAAAGTGTCCCAGGTTCAATTCCCAGCCAGGGTACATTCCTGGATTGCAGGCCATAACCCCCAGCAACCACACACTGATGTTTCTCTCTCTCTCTCTCTCTCTCTCTCTCCCTCCCACCCTTCCCTCTCTAAAAATAAATAAGTAAAATCTTTAAAAAAAAAGTGAAACAACCGAAGATTTAAAACAAAATAAAACAGCATTTTCCCTGAAGACCTTTGTGTCTTAAAGACAGATAAATAAAGAGATAGATAGATGATAGATAAATAGATAGATAGGTGATAGATAGGTAATAGAAAGATATATATAGATTATTTTAGTTAAACTAGGAAAAACTCATGACTACATGATTATCTTAAAATACATAAAATGCATGTAAAATTAAGTTCTACACACACAGTGCACATGCATTTGTGATAAATTAAAATGTTTGTTGCATGTGCTTACATATGTGGGATATTAAAGTCCTTCTGTTTTCCACTTATTATGGAAAAACTTTATGTGAAATGTTGAATTCTAAAAATATACTATGTTTGATACTCCAAAATTTCTAATATTTCTTAAATAAAAATTATGCAATCCTTGTCTTCTTCTTGCAAAAAAAATTCAAAGGCTTAATTTTTTAAAACTCAGTTTATTTCAGGGTTTCAATATAAAGTATATTTGCCTCAGTGGGTATTTTATATAAAGCTTTTAAAAATTATATTTATTATGTGTATTCATTTATTTTGTTCTTTGATTCCACATAGATAATTGGTTTTTTAATTATATTCCATTGTTTATGTTTGTTATTACAATTGACCCCACGTTTTCCCCTTTGCCTGACTCCACCTAACCCATTCGAGGACAATCCCCACACCATTGTCCATGTCCATTGGTCATGCACATATGTTCTTTGGCTAATCCCTTCACCTCCTTGCACCCAGCCCCAGCTTCCCATGCAACCTGCCCCCTATCAATTGTCAGTATGTTCCATGTGTCTATGCCTCAGTTTCTATTTTTTATTAGATTTTGTTTATTAGATTCCATATAGTGAGATCATGTGGTACTTGTCTTTCACTGACTGGTTTATTTCACTTGGCATGATATTTTCCAGGTCCATCCAGGCTGCCCACAGGGTATCATTTTCTTCTTTTTCACCTCTGGGTAGCATTTCATTGTGAAAATATAATTTGACAGTGGAGGCAAGAGTATACCATCAATAAATAAATAAATATATTTTATATTATAAAATATAATTTGCACAATGGACTTCATCCATTCATCTACTTTTTTATCCATTCATCTACTGATGGGCACTTAGGCTGTTTCCAAATCTTGACTATTGTAAATAATGTTGCTATGAACATAAGGGTGCATATATTCTTTTGAATTGGTGTTTTTTATTCATTCATCTACTGATAGGCACTTAGGCTGTTTCCAGATCTTGACTATTGTAAATAATGTTGCTATGAACATAAGGGTGCATATATTCTTTTGAATTGGTGTTTTGGGAGTCTTAAGATATATTCCCTAAAGTGGAATTGTTGGGTCAAAAGGCAGTTTAATTTTTAATTTTTTGAGGAAACTCCATGCTGATTTCCACATGGCTGTACCAGTCTGCATTCTCACAAATAGTTCATTAAGTTTCCATTTTCTCCACATCCTCACCCACACTTGTTTATTGATTTATTGATGGTAGCCTTTCTGGCAGGTGTGAGGTGATATCTCATTGTGGTTTTAATTTGAATCTCTCTGATGACTAGAGATGTTTAGCATTTTTTATATATTGGCCATCTGTATGTCCCTTTTGGAGAAGTGTCTATTTAGGTCCTTTGCCCATTTTATAATTCTTTGTCTTCCTGGTGTTGAATTATATAAGTATTTTTATATATTTTAGAAATTAAACCTTTATCTACTGCATCATTGGTGCATTACATTCTCCCATAAAGTTGGTTCTGTTTTCATTTTGATGATTTTTTTTGTTATGCAGAAGCTTTTAATTTGATGTATTCCCATTTGTTTATTTTTTTCTTCATTTCTGTTATCGTGGGAGATATTTAACAAAACATTGCTACACAAAATATCTGAAATTTTACTGCCTATGTTTTCTTCTAGGGTTTTTATGGTTTTATCACTTACTTTAAGTCTTTTATCCATTATGAGTTTAGTCTGGTGTATGGTGTAAGCTGATGGTCTTCCTTCCTTCCTTCCTTCCTTCCTTCCTTCCTTCCTTCCTTCCTTCCTTCCTTCCTCCCTCCCTCCCTCCCTCCCTCCCTCCCTCCCTCTCTCTCTCTCTCTCTCTCTTTCTCTCTTTCTCTCTTTCTCCCTTTCTCCCTCCCTCTCTCTCTCTCTCTCTCTCCACTTTCTTTGCGTGTGCCAACCTACTTTACCCAACACCATTTATTGAAGAGACTGTCTTTACTCCCTTGTATATTCTTGCCTCCTTTGTCAAATATGATTTGACCATAAAGGTGTGGGTTTATCCCTAGTCTGTCTGTTCTGTTCCATTGATCTATATGCCTGTTCTTATGCCAGTACTAGGTTGTTTTGATTATAGTGGCATTATAGTGTAATTTCCTATCAGGTACTGTGATATCTCCAAGTTTGTTCTTCTTTCTTAAGATTGCTGAGGGTCTTTTTGGTTCCATATACATTTTTGAATATTAGTTCTAGATCTGTGAAATGTCATTGATATTTTAATAACAATGGCATTGAATGTGTAAATTGCTTCAGGTAGTCTGAATATTTTAATGATGTAAATTCTTTCAATCCATGAACACAGTATATGCTTCCACTTCTCTGTATCTTCCTGAATTTCTTTCTTCAGTGTCCTATAGTTTTCTGATATAGGTCTTTTAAAATTTTGGTTAAGTGTATTCATAGATACTGTGTTTTTTGTTGTTGTAATAGTAAAAGTAATTGTTTTCTTAGCTTGTCTTTCTGATAGTTCATTATTAGTGTTTAAAATTGCCATCGATTTTTGAGTATTGATTTTGTATCCTGCTACTTTTTCAAATTTATTTATTAGGTCTAGTAGTTTTTTGGCAGAGGGTCTTCTATGTACAATATCATGTACTATGTGAGTAATGACAATTTTACTTCCTCTTTTCCAATTTGGATGCCTTTTATTTCTTCTTAGCTGGTTGCTATGGTTTGGACTTCCAGAATTATGTTGAATAAAAATGGTGAGTGTGGACACCCCTGTCTTGTTCTAGAGCTTAAGGAAAACGCTTTTAGTTTTTTCCCACTGAGTGTGATGTTTTTCATACATGAAAAACATGTTTTTCATGTATGGCCTTTATTATGTTGAGGTATGATCCCTCTATTCTCACTTTGCTGAGAGTTTTTATTATAAATAGATATTGAATTTTACTGCATGTTTTTCTTCATCTATCAATATGATCATGTGATTTTTATCTTTCATTTTGTTTATGTGATGTATTATAATTAATGATTGGCAAATATTGTACCAACGTTGCATCCCTTGGATAAATACTACTTGATCATGGTGTGTGATGTTGTTAATACATTGCTGGATCCAATTTTCTAATATTTTGTTGAGGATTTTAGTGTCTATGTTCATCACAGATATTGGCATATTTTTTTTGTTTATTGTGTCTTTATCTTGTGTTGAAATTAGAATAATACTGGTCTTTTAAAAACAGCTTTGGAGTATTCCTTCCTCTTAAATTTTTTGGAATAGTTTGAGAAGGATAAGTATTAGTTTTCTTTGAATGATTGGTTAAATTTTCCTTTGAAGTCAACTGGTCCAGGACTTTTGTTTTCTGGGAGTTTTTTTTATTACTGCTTCAGATTTATTGGTTGTTATCAGTCTATTCATGTTTCCTGATTTAGTTTTGGAAGATTGTGTGTTTCTAGAAATGTATTCATTTTGCCCAGATTGTCCAATTTCCTGGAAAGTAGTTGTTCATATAATTTCTTACAATCCTTTGTATTTCCATGATATCAATAGTTACTTCTTCTCTTTCATTTCTGATTTTATTTGGATCCTCTCCCATTTTTTTTCTTGATGAGTCTGATTTAAAGGTTAAACAATCTTGTTTATCTTTTCAAAAAATTTCTCCTGGTTTTATTGATATTTTGAATTGTTTTTTTTTTTAGTCTCTGTGCCATTTATTTTCTCTCTGATCTTGATTATTTTCTTTCTTCTACTTTGGGCTTTGTCTGCAGTTGTTTTCCCAGCTCTTTTAGGTATGGGGTTAGATTGTTTATTTGAGATTTTTCTTGCTTGTTGAGGTAGGCCTATAGTGCCTCTCAGGACTTATTTCACTGTGTCTCATAGATTTTGGGTTGTTTTGTATTCATTTTCATTTGTTTTCAGGTAATTTTTTTATTTATTCCTTGATCTCATTGATAATCTATTCATTATTTACTAACATGCTATTTATCCTTCATGTATTTGAGTGTTCTTGAATTTTTTTATTGAGGTTGATTTCTACTTTCATGCCATTGTGATCTGAGAAAATGCTTGATATGATTTTGATCTTTTTTAATTTGTTAAGACTTCTTTTTTGTCCTAACATGTCTATATTGAGAATGATCCTTGTGCACTTGAGAAGAATGTATATCCTGCTGCTTTGGCATAAAATGTTATGTAAATATCAATTAAATCAATTTGATCTAGTGTGTCATTTAAGGTCACTGTTTCCTTGTTTTTTGGTTTTTTTTTTTGTCTGAAAGATCTACCCATTGGTGACAGAGGGGTGTTAAAATCCCCTACTGTGACTGTATTGTTGTTGATCTTTTCCTTAAAGTCCACCAAGATTTTCTGTATATATTTAGGTACTCCTATATTGGGTGCATATAATGTTTGGGAGGGTTATATCCTCTTGTTGGATTGATCTCTTTAGTATTATGTAGTGACCTTCTTTGTATGTTGCTATGGCCTTTCTTTTGAAATCTGTTTTGTCAGATATAAGTATTGCTACCCCAGCTTTGTTTTTGTTTCTGTTTGTATGAAATATTTTCTGCCATCATTTCACTTTCAGCCTGTGTATATCTTTTGTTCTGAGGTGGATCTCTTTTATACAGAAAATATAAGGGTCATGTTTTCTTATCCATTCAGCTACCCTATGTTTTGTGATTGGAGCATTTAATCCATTTATGTTTAAGGTTATTATAGATAGGTACTTATTTATTGCCATTTTTCATTATATTTATGTTGCTCTCCCTCTCTATTTCTTGTTCTGAAACAATTTATCATTTTTGCAATACTGGTTTAATGGCAATGAACTCCTTTGGCTTCTCCTTTAATTTTGGGGGGAGGGGTCTGGAAAGCTATTTAGCCCTCAATTTTAAATAATAGCATTGCTGAGTAGAGTATACTTGATAGCCTGTCTTTATTTTTTATCACTTTGAATACTTCATTCCAATCCCTTCTGGCTTGAAGTGTTTCCATTGAGAAATCAGCTGACAGTTATATGGGAGCTCCCTTACAGGTAAATAACTGTCTCTCTCTTGCTGCCTTTAAGATTCTCTCTCTGTCTTTACCCTTTGTCATTTTAATTATGGTGTGTCTTGGTGTGGGTCTCTTTGGGTTCATCTTGATTAGGACTCTTTGTGCTTCCAGAACTTGTGTGACTTTTTCCTTGACTGGGTTAGCAAAGTTTTCTGACATTACTTTTTCAAATAGGTTGTCTAACTCTTGCTTGCTTTCTTATCTTCCTTATACCCCTATGATGTGGATGCTGTCACCTTTCATGTTGTCCAAAATATTCCTTAAACCATCTTCCTGGTTTTTAATTCTATTTCCCTTTTTCTGCTTTGCTTGAATGTTTTATTCTACCTTGTCCTTTAATTTGATGAGTCAATCCTCTGCTTTACCCAACTTACAGATTATTTCTTCTAATGTATTTTTCATTTCAGATATTGTACTCTTCATTTCTGACTGGTCCTTTATATGGTTTCTATGCCATTTTTCATGCTGTTGAGCACCCTCATAACTATTACATTGAACTGTGTATCTGACAAATTGCTTGCCTCTATTTAATTTCACTCTTTTTTCTGGAGATTCCTTCAGCCATTTTATTTGTGGCCTAATTCTCTGTTTTTCCATTTTGGCTATCTCTTTGTTTTTCTTTCCATGTATTAAATAGAACTGCTATGACTCCCAGATTTGGTGGCGTGAGCTTCTGTAGTAGATGTCCTGTGGGACCCAGTGATACAGTCTCTTTTGTCATCTGAGCTAGGTCCTCTAGGAATGACCCTTGTGTGAGCTATGTGGCCTTTCCTGTTGTAATTGGTTCTTGGTTGCTGTTGTCCTTCATTGAATAGCTCCACCCTTGAGCTGCTTGACTCAAACCAGACCACAATGTTTAAATTTTTGTACCTGTCCTTATTTCTCCCCATCTTCCTCTGTGCTTCTGTTTATAAATGTTCAGATCAGCCAATCTGAAAACTGGTTTTTCAAGATGCATACTCTGCAGTTTATCTGCAAGTCCAATCCAGGTCTGGGAGTAAGTTGATGGAGAGTCTAGAGACTCTGCAGCAGTATTGGAACCACTCCTTGTATAAAATTTGTTGTACAGCTAAAAAATTTTGTTGCAAATATTTCTCATGGAAACATTACAAATATTTCCTGTTCCATTAGTTTCAATGACATGAAATGTGTCTTTCTGAGAAAAGTGTGAGGTATCCATAATGTGGCTTACTTAAGAACAATAGTTGATAAATACAATCACAATAAATGGAATTATAATAAATACAATTGCAACACATATAAATAAATTATAATAAACCCAAACTGTAATTTTTATATATTAGTCAAGAGAGAGGTAATCATTAAATGTATAATGAGTGTTAAGGATGCTAAAAATTTATAAAGGAAAATTTGGCAAAAGATATCCCACAACACAATCCCAGAGTATAATGGAAAATGGTTATCTCCTTTATGTTTATATCACTGACATCTGGGGGGAAATATGGCAACATTCAAATGAATGTATTGTTCATTTGAGGGTTTTACATCACAGCTTCTGATCTTTAGTTTCCATGAAGTTTAATTCAATTTTACTTTGCCTCTCTCATCCTATGACCATACCTTGGACTTAATTATGAGCCAAAGTGTTTTATCTCCTGTTATTAATGTCTAGTAGACCATTTTCTGATTACAGATATTTATCTCCTCAATTCCCTGATTTTCTGATTCACACTAGATTTGTTTCACTTTATTATAGCTGTGTCTCACTAAATCCCTCCATTTCTCCAGATCTCTCAGCTACTCCTGACTTTACCTGTAAGATGGTGCAAAAGTAGGTTTACAGTTGTGAGTACATGAAACACAGAGTTTATTTTTGTATTATTGTTTATTGATTATTGTATTATCCTCCATCAAAAGAACTGTAAACCCACTTTTTCCCCACCATGTATATCTAGTTCCAATCTATCCATATAACCTATCATTTAAAGCATCTCCTCACAGAAGCAGGAAAAGTATATTTTCAGAACAATTTTTAAAGTCCTATAAATATGTCATAATAAATTTTTGAGCCAAATTTATCTTTCTCTTGTCAGTCAGAAAACTAGCAAAAAAACTACAAATAACCCAATTTCATTAGTTCAGCAATTAAAAATCTCTGTAACATTGGGTTCTGCATGTGTTCAATTTCTGCTAACTCTGTCTAGTCACCTTATGCTAGGAATCCCTATTTATTACACCTTTCTGAACCATCTCCCATCACCTGCCCCCAACCAAGATGGAAATTTTATTTACAATTGTTTAACCCTTGGATTCTATCACCTTCTGATATTAAACACCCTTCATGTGCTCTTGATACCAACAACTTTGTGCTCTGCTCATTACTTGTTAAATGCATGTTTATAAAAGTGACAAAAGTGAAGGTTGATGACTATAATAGATTAATATATTATTTCTCCAGTAAACAATAGTTATAGTATTAGCTACACTTATGGTGGACTTTTTATGAGCCAA
This sequence comes from Phyllostomus discolor, assembly GCF_004126475.2. NCBI lineage: Eukaryota > Metazoa > Chordata > Mammalia > Chiroptera > Phyllostomidae > Phyllostomus > Phyllostomus discolor. The sequence goes on from NC_040908.2 coordinate 123,980,283, forward strand.
AAAATTTACATTTGTCAATTATTTTATTTTCCTAGTAGGTGAATACTATTACTATACTCATTTCACAGAAGCACTGACTCTATACCCTTGCTTATTTCCCTTAGGGTCCCTGGACATCAAGAAAAGATGAGGTAGTTACCTGGATAATTGCTCCTCAGGGGACCCAAGTGCCTTTCCATTCCTCAACTCTCCATAGCTAATCAGCTTACAAAGAAGGAAGAAGGATTCCAGCCCCAAGACTAGGGAAATGTTAATGTCAATGGGCAGAGACTTGCTGAAGTGAGCTTCCCTTTTTCCACTTGACATTGAGAGTTCAGCTCTGCTTGTGGTGAGTGTCTAGGGCCATAATTTCCCAGCCCTGACTTCTAAAGCAGTTTTCAGAAGGAGTGCCAACTCTACCCCATAATAAGCCTTCTAGGCTTTTCCCTCTTCAGTAGCCAGCTCCCTAGTTTCTTGAAACTGTGTGATAGAATGAGAAGAAGTCATGAGAAGTTAAAAAACTTGACAGCAAATGAAGAATGAAATGACAATATCAAACAATGTCATGGTTTCCAGAAATAGTTTTGTCATTGTAATATCTTAGGTGAGTTAAGCAAGGAAGACATCATCTTTGTATCCTTGTTTCCCTCAGAAATGTGGTTTGAGTGTCAGTGAGGCAATGATAAGGAAAGATCTCATTAACAGAAATTTTAGGATAATCTGTCTTTAATTGATCTCCTCTGAGAATGCCTGAGAGAAGGGGCAGAAGAAGTGGGGATACTAATATCCACTGGTTCCTAACAGCTCACATGAAATAGTCAGAGCTACTCTCTGAGGTAGGTATTAGCATCTCTGTCTTTAAAAATCAAGAAACAGAGCTTCACAAAAGCTTAAGTAGGTAAAGTTATACTGTACAGAACATTCACCTTCAATTCCTTTTACATCTCTGTACAATCCCTGTACCAGGGATTGTAGTATGCATCTCACCACACTCTCTTCTTTCTGAGTATTTATTGTATGTCCTAGTACAGTGGGCTCTAGATTAAATGATTTATTTTAACTCCTCCCAATCTGAAATGCTCTTGCTATACAAATGCTAAACTCAAGAGGGATTATTGCCTTCTAAGATCTTTTTGAAGAAGACCTTATCCCTGTTTGACTGTGAAGACTCTGAAGTTATAGAAGTGGAAGGATACAATAAAGCAAAAAATATAGGAAAATAAAAAAGAAAACCAAAAAGCATGTAGAGGAAGAGAAGACAGCTGATAACAAGGGAGGGAAGGCCTCAGGTTCAAGCATCCATCAAGATGTGTCCCTTCTACTTTCAGGTTATATAGATGGTATAGGCAAGAAATAGGGTGCACAGGGTCAAGTTGGTAGTGAAGCCACATGCAGAAATAACAGCTGTTCAACTCCAGGCAAACCAATACATGGTCTATTTAAAGAGTTAAGAGAGAGATGCTAGGCTTTTGGAAGTGAGGAGAGCACACAGGAAAGACATAACACTAAGGGAAGAGAGGTGTCCTTCAAATCCCTCAGCCATGAGAAGTTCTGACATGTGATTATTTCTAGAGGTCAAAATTTGTCCCTGAATTTTCATACCCTAAGTCTGATTGTCTCTAAGCTAGTATTTGCTGAGATAAATTGCATCAGGTCATGAGAGGTGCAGGTAATTAACTTTTAAAAAAATTTTTCTCTCATATTTTCATGAAAGTTAAAGTTATGAAAAATCTATAATTTTAAAATCCTGGTAAATCAACCATTTTATTTTCTCCATGTTGTCTTTTATTTCTTGTCACCATGGGTTCTTATACACATACTGACATGGTAATTTTTCTGCATCATATTATAACCATCTTCTCCACTTTGCCTGGAAAAATTCTACTAATTAATTGAATGTTGGCTGAAATAATACTTTCTGAGGAAAGCTTTTCATGACTTTTAAAAATTAACTAGGTTTTCCCCTGTAGGAACTACCTATTGTATTCTGAACTTCTCTCTTGTAGCACTTAATTATAACAAGCTTAGAAAGACTTCAGGGTATGTGATGACTGTATTTGAATATTTGTGGAATATGTGTTCTTTGACTGTAGTTAAAAGTTGCAAAGAAGATTTTCTGAGTAGGGCCAGTATTCTGTGTTGCCAGGATCCTGTATGGCACATGGCATAAAGGAGTGCTGATTGGTTACAGATGTGCAGAGAAAATAACTTAATAATCAACATATGATAGTAAGGTCCCTGTAAGTCCAGCTGCAGCTGAATGCAGAGTTCATATCAGGGAAGATGCAGACAGGATTTCAGCAAATATGGAAAAATGCATGTGCAGATATGTGAGCCAAAAAACGTACATGTGCAAATATATGAGCAGATATGCATATGGGGTAGGATGAGTGAGATGAAAAATACTTTCAGAGATCCTTTTTACTCTGTGGGTTCAGGGTTCTACTGTTATTCTTGTGCAGGCTCAGAAAGTACTCAGTTTACAACACACCCAATTTGGGGAGGTGGTTTTTTCTCCCCTCTCTTTCCTTCTCCTGCCCAGGAGAATGTTTCTTGAAAGTCCATTCCCAGTGTTATTGTTTCAATGTATTCAGAGGTATGTCTAAGCCAGGAAAAGATCCCAACAAGCAAGGATGGTTGTCTTTGAGAACCGTGAGTGAAGATATTTGGATATCATCATGACAGAGTACTTTCATGAGCCTTAAAGTCTGTGTACAAATCCACCAAACTTGATTCCTATCTCCTCCTGATTCTATCCTTTACATGTAATCTTTCCAGTCACTTTCTAGTCATTTTCAAGACCCAGAACAGCTGAAATCCATGTGAATCCAATCTCCATTCTTTTCTACTTTAATTTTCCAGTCACTTACTCCAGGCTCTGGGCACCACCGCTTCTCATTTTTGCTTTAGACTTCAAGGATATCTGTATTTATTTACCAAGCATTTAGCTGGCTTTGATATACTATGATTTTGACTTATATCTATATATTTATCAGTAATATCTCTGTTTACCTATTCCTGATATTAGTCCATATCTTATGCTGAAATTGCCTCTATGTGACAGTCTCCCCAGCGGCCGTCTAGGGTCAGGCCAAGACAAGGCAGTCATTTCACCCTTAGCAGATCTAAGGAGAACTATGACTTAAAGGGATAATTTTCTACCAGTCATGAACTTCTCTCCGATGGAGACTGCAACCCCGTTAGTAGTGGGAATTTCATGATAGTGGTCACCTGTCAGTTTTCAGGTATGAGACATTTGGCTACCTGTATCCATGAGGTTTGTTTTCTTCTTCCCTTTCCTCTGTGTCCAGGTGTCTTTCTCCATTGTAATGTTATCTCACTAGTTTTTTTCTAATTTTCAAGGTAGCACTGACCCCACGGAATGAGATTTCAACATGAAGAACTCCAATAGCTCTCTGGAGTTCTTACCTACAACACTCATTCTGGTTGGTATCCCAGGGCTGAAGGCAGAGCACATCTGGATGTCCATCCCCTTTGGCCTGATGTACATTATCATCTTCCTTGGGAATGGCACCATTCTTCATGTCATCCGAATGAACTCTGCTCTACACCAGCCCATGTACCTCTTTCTTGCCATGTTGGCACTGGCTGAGATTGGTGTCTCTGCATCCACTCTGCCTACAGTGCTAGGCATCTTCCTTTTTGGCACCACTGAGATTAGCTTTGATGAATGTCTTCTCCAGATGTTCTGCATTCATTCTTTCTCCATTATGGAGTCAGCTGTGTTGCTGGCCATGTCTGTCGATCGATTTGTGGCTATCTACAGCCCACTGCGCTATACAGCCATCCTAACCCTGCCCCGAATCTTTGGCACAGGAGTTGTCATTGGGCTGAAAAGCATTATGCTCATGGCCCCATTGCCCATGCTCTTACGGCGCCTGCCCTTCTGTGGCCATAATGTCCTCTCCCATTCTTATTGCCTTCACCCCAACCTCATCCATCTACCTTGTGGGGACACTTCTATCAATAATATCTATGGGCTTTTCATTGTTACCAGCACTTTTGGGCTGGATTCACTGCTCATTGTGGTCTCCTATGGACTTATACTTTACACAGTACTGAATATTGCCACTGGGGAGGAGCGTAAGAAGGCACTCAACACATGTGTCTCACATATCTGTGCTGTGCTGGTTTATTATGTGCCTATGATTGGCTTATCAATGGTGCACCGCTTTGGACACCATGTGTCCCCTTTGCTGCATTCTCTGATGGCCAATGCTTACCTATTCTTCCCACCCCTTGTCAACCCCATAGTGTATAGCATTAAGACCAAGGAAATTCGTCGTAGCATTGTCCAAATGCTGTCAGAGAAGAGATCCAGAGTTTAGATGAAGTGCAAAGTAGGAAGGGACTTTTTTTCTATAATCACAAGTGGTTCTAGATAGCACATTCTGAAAATGGTGTTACCTTAAAATACAGTATCTGACAGGAGGCTCTCCATAATCTAGCCAGGAACCAGTTTCACTCCAGAGTGGGAGTGAAAATGAGGCTGGGTTATGTTTAACAGAACAGAACAATATAAAGAATTGGTGGTATTTTAAAACATGTTTGACAAGAAGTTTTCTATTCCCTTGCATAGCTGGAGCAGGAATGAAAGAAAGAGTGGTTATGAAAATACAGAACTTCCCATAAAGAAAATGTACTCAGGAGCTTGAAGGTGTTCTGGGATTCTGTTGATCCCTATGTTAGAGGAGAAAAGAAATTGAAATGGATTACCTTCTCTTGAGTTGTTGGTATAAGCTCATCGGCAGTAGAAAACACTAGCTCACTCAAAGAAGGCTTCCAATACTGGCTCCGATATGGTATTCATCCATCTTTACCAAGGTCCTAAACTGAGAGTCCCAAAGATTACAAATTTTGCTCATTATGCAATATTTTGAAAGTCTCCCATCCAGGATGCAGAATCTTTCAAAAGAGCAAGAATCCCTTTGTGAACATTAACATTTTCTGTCTGATTAGATATTTCTTTGCAGATATTAGAAATAATACTTTAAAATTTACATCTGTACTTTCAGGGAAAGGAACTAAGACTTTTGAGATGCAAAGGTACACTAGGCACTTCATTTCAGCCACTGCTCACAACAATCCTATGAGGTAGTGTTAATGCAATTATTATTATTATTTTTCAGATGAAAAGCAGTTGTTTAGAAATAGTAATCGACTTGCTCAAATCTATACATCTAAGAGCTTGCTTTGGAATCTAGTTGAGTCAAACTCCAGAGTCTAAGTTATTAACCTCTAAACTATGCTGTCAATTGAGCAAGAACGGCAGCTTTCAGGATCCTTTTTACTAGTTAGTCAAGTAACATTAATTGAGAATGCTGAGCATGTCAGGTACAAGAGAGATAAAATGGTGACCAAAGAGACCATGTGCCTTTCTTTCCTCATGAAGTTTAGAAATAATTTTTCCAGCTCCATTTTTTTAATCTTTATCACTTTATTTTCCTGAGGTCCAGTTTCAAAGACAATCTCAGGATCTGACAAAATCCTAGAAAATCACACAATGAGGTTTCTAGAAGTCTCTGGTTATCTATAAAGTTCAATAATGAGCAGAACCCAATATGACTTGATAGAAAAATATCAAGATTGATTCCATCTTTTCCTGCCATTATATTTACTATCCTAACTTAAAGTTTAGACATTTTGAAACTGCCTTGATCTTTTATTTCTTCAACAGGGTAAATTTATAAATAATTTAATTCAGATAGTTATGAAGCTAAGTTATAAATTAGAACATGAGAAAAAATCATGAAATGTTACAGGCATTTCTACATGCACTGGAATGTTAGTTTATTTCAGACTAATCCACCTACCAAGAACAATTAGAAAAGTTAGAGAAGTATTTTGTAAATGACTTCAAAGAACATCCAGTGCAATGAGAATATAAAGGTTCCAAAGACAAGGGAAACAGAAAAGTGAGTGTTTTATTTTGTGCTATTTTCCCACTTTAGGAATTTGTTGATTTAAAGGCAATAGCTGACAAAATGAGAAGAGCTCACTCAGTGTGAAAGGGCTGGAGTGCAGAGAAACAAAAATGAAACACTAAGACCCTCCTGCACCAGGGGGACCAGTACATTCCTAGGCATTTACTTGGATTCCAGAAAATTTACACCTTAAAGTGAGAGAAAAGTAGAAATAGTCTTATCCTAATATAGTTAGTTTAATGAACTCACTACCTAATTTTACTACTCTGTCTGTAAGCATTAAGCATTAAGGTGACCAACAATCTCATTTTTTTTCCAGGACTTTTCTCACTTTATCTCAGAAAGTACCACATCCTGGAAAACTCCTTAGCCACAAACTGAGGAGGTTAGTCACTTTAATCAGAAGTAAAATTGAATAATTTCATCAGAAAGATATTGATCAGCTTCTTAAATTATCCTTATAATTTTTATGACCTTCATTAAAGTATAACCAGAATTGTAAAATACAAGAAGTGAAGAAACCAAGAGGGAAAAAAAAAAGGCAAAAGGTGCAGATCAATTAAATATCCTGTTATTGAAGTTAATATACCCAAACATGTAAAATAAGTTTGAGCAATTTTTCCTAGAACTTAAATTGCAAAATGTAGATTTTGAGCAACAAAATAAAACTAATTAAAAATAAAATGGAAATTATAGAACTGAAAATAACTGAAATTAAAAGCTGAATGGGTAGGTTTAATCATATTAGACACAAATGAAGAAAGAATCAAAGTTTTGAAAAATAACTTGGAAAATAATCCAGACTATATAGATGTGAAAAGATAAAGTCCATGAAAAAATAAATTGGGACAACTGTAATAGAATAATAAAAATTATGAAATAATAATAATAAAAACCATCATAGGTATCCACACTGTATTGGGTAGCTGTAAAAAAGAATGAGTATTATCTTTGTAGAATGACATGGGGTGATTTTTTATATGTACATATATAATCAGTGAGCTTTTGGCTAAGGTTCATGACACTATGCCCAGTACCTTCCCATTTCCTTATGAGGAGATTTGGAGAGATAAAAAAGACACAACCTGAATCAGAGCTACAACCAGGGCACCCCTACTACAGCCTTGGCCAGTTTGCTGTCCAGGGCATGTCCCAAAACTCCTCCCATCCCTAGCATTGTCTGAAGTACAGCTTTCACTTTGTGGTGAAAGAAAGCAGCCAGTCTTCTAACTAGTGAGGAGCCAAGGTGGGGATCCTTGGAATGCAGTGCATCACATCTGTGCTCCTGTACAATACAGGTAAATTGGAAATTTTTCTTTTCTTTTTTTCTACTTTAAATTTTGTTACTTTTAATTAGAGAATTAGTTAGCTCTGAAACCTAAGTTTATGAGTGTCATGGATTGCACATTTACAGGAGGTTATCTGGTTGAAAAATAGGAATTCTTTTATTATGTAACAAGTTGAAAGTCTTTGGATAATCTCCTGTTATTCAGAACAAGATAACACAACATTAGAGTATAGATTTTTTGTGAATTTTACCCACGGTAAAATCTGCATTATCATGAGATGTGAAAAGAATATAACATGTAATCAATTTTTTGGTTGTTTCATTCCTTTCTGTTTCTTTGTAAAATTGAAGTGTATGAATCTGGATTGGCTCAGCATATTTGAGAATGTAGAATAAATTAAATCATAATAAGTTTAATAAGAAAGAAAAATCCTTAAAGGGCATGGTATTTGCTGGAAAGGTTAAATACACATCTAATTGGAGCCCCAGAAGGAGAATATCCTGGGGAAAAGTGATATTTGAATATAATAACCTAAATATTTTCCAAAACTGATATAAAGCATAAGCCAAATATTCAAGAAGCACAAGACACTACATGCAGTTTCAAATGTATTAAATTTACATTTGTTTATAAATATTGACAATTTAGACATCCACCGAGTTGAATTTTCCCATTTGAATGCATATATTGAAAATATAAACATAAGTCACTATATTTTAATAATTCTGAGAATTCTCTAAAGTCAACGATTATTTTTTATTATTATATTTCTTTTTAGGAAAGCATTTATACATAAACAAGAAATTACCATATTTTACCTTGTATTGTGCACACCCACATTTTGGGCCCAAACTTTCAGGAAAAAAATCTTTCGATTTTTAATTCATTTATTTATTTATTTATTTATAGAAACAAAATGGATTATTGTATTACAGGGTATTATTTTGCACATGGATATCATTATTGCTTTTTAAAATTACACTTTTAATGGATAAGCATGAATTAAAAGATTAAAAACATTTATATAGATACAAAATTAGAACTACCCATGTGTAATGTGCATCCCTATTTTTCCCTCAAAAATTTGGGCAAAAAAGTACATATTATACACAGCAAAATACAGTATGTTCATTCGTATTTTTCCAAGTAAAAATTATGCACTGTCCTCTACTTGATTTTATTATAAACATATATCTTTGGGGTAATTCATAACCAGTACATGAAGAGCATTATCATTTATTTTTACAACTACATAATATTTTATTTGTTTATTTGAGTATATTGTATGTTACCAGAATTTATTTCAGTTCCCAGCTGAGGAAAATCTAGTTTGCTTCCATTTTTGATGCTTTCATAAATAATATAGTAAATAATCTTGTATACACATATAAATTTTAACACATATAAATGCATTTGTAAACTAATTTTTAAGTGGAATTGCTGAATAAATAATTTTGTGTATTTATAATTTTTATAGCAAGAGTATTCTAATTTCCCTTCATATAAATCATACCCACTAACTATTCCATCAGCAATTGTGAAAGTGCTTCTTTCATCATTCCCTTGCCAACCACTCTGTTTTAACATTATTTAAAATTTTGGTAATATTATGAATAAAAAATTATCTCAATTTGATTTCAATTACATTCTACTTTAAGTGAGAGTGAAAAGCATTTCATAAGAATGAGAATATTTGTATCTCCATTTCTTTGAAATTTTGCTTAACTCTTTGTACATTCACTATTATGTCAGAGGTCAGCAATTTTTTTCTGCGAAGGGCCAGAGACTAAATATTTTAGGTTTCGTGGGTCATACAGCTTCTTTCAAAACTACTCAGTTGTGCCACTGTAGTGTGAAGGCAGCCACAGACAATGCAACAATACATGAGCATGATTATATTCCAATAGAAGTTTACATATGGATTATTTCACTTAGCATAAGCCAGGTGGTGAAAGACAAATACCATATGATCTCACCTATAAGTGGAACCTAATCAACAAAACAAACAGATAAGCAAAATATAATCAGAGACACTGAAATAAAGAACAAACTGACAGTAACCAGAGGGGAGGGTAATGTGGCAAAGAAGGGGAACCATCATCAAGGAACATGTGTAAAGGACCCATGGACAAAGCCAAAGGGGGGTAGGACTGAGTGTGGAAGGTGGGGATGGGTAGAGAGAAAACTGCAGTTGAAGAACAATGAAAAAAATAAAGACTAAATATGAAAATAAAAAATACTTTGTATATGGACACTGAATTTTGAGATTAATATAATTATCATGTGTCATAAAACTTTGCATTTTATTTATTTTTCAATCAGTTAAAATGTAAAAGCATTATATTATCCAGTTCCATCTATGCTGTCACAAAAAGTAGGAGTTCCTTTTTTCTTTCTGTTGCCTAGTATTCCATTGTGTAAATGTACCAATTTTGTACATTGTGTAAATGATCCCCTCATTTACTAGGCACTTAGGCTGTTTCTAGCACTTATCTATTGTCAATAATACCATTATGAACATAAGGGTGCATTCTTTTGAATTGGTAACTCGGGATTGTTAAGGTATATTTCCAGCAGTGGAAATTCTGGGTCAAAAGGCAGTTGTATTTTTAGATTTTTAAGGAAATTCCACAAGGTTTTCCACAGTGGCTGCACCAATCTGTATTCCCACCAACAGTGTACCAGGGGTCCCTTTTCTCCACATCCTTGTCAGCACTTGTTGTTTGTTGATTTATTAATGATGGCCATTCTGACAGGTGTGAGATGATATCTCAATGTGGTTTTAATTTGCATCTCTCTGATGGCTAGTGATGGTGAGCAGCTTTATATATGTCTATGGGCCATCAGTATGTCCTCCTTAGAGAAGTGTCTATTCAGATCTTTCACCCATTTTTAATTGGATTATTTGTCTTGCTAGTGGAGAATATTATGCTATGTGAAATAAGCCAGTTGGCAAAAGACAAATACCATATGATCTAACCCATAAGTGGAATCTAATGAACAAAATAAACTAACCAACAAAATAGAACTACAGGCATGGAAACAGGGAGAAGACTGAAAGTGACCAGAGGGGAGGGGGAAGAAAGGGAGACAATCAGAGAAAGAAAGTGGAGGGACTAGACAAGTAACATGTATGAATGACCCATGGACAATGTCCCAGTGTGGGAACTGATTATGGGAGCAGGGAGTGGGATGGGCAGAGGGCAGCAAAGGGGAAAACATTGAGACAACTGTAATAGAATAACAATAAAAACTGATTTTGAAAAATGTGAAAACAATATTTGTCTTGCAAGTCATACAAAAACACAAGTATGTAATGTTCTGTTTTATTTAGACAGTGTCTACTCTTTTACTATAAACAATAATGAAAACAATGAAGTTAATGGACTTCACAGTCTGCCACTATCTTCTACCTACTACCTTATTTTTAAAACATTTTATTTGGAAAATGTTCAAATATGAATAAAATAGGCAATATTATAAAGAATGTTCATATACTCTTTTTTCAACTTTAAGAGTTATCAGTATTATCAATATTTTATCAACTTTGATATTTACCTTATACTGGTAAATACAGTGTTTAATTTAATGCTTTATTTTTCCATTTTAAATTATTTCTTTTAAGCCCTAACTACTAAACATGGACTAATTATATATTAAAACTACACCCCAAATGTAGTGTCATACTACATTCCCAATCAGATTGTGTTCTTTACTTAATTTCTACATTTTCAGGGTTTACAACTTCATAACCATAATCTCCCTACTGAAGCAGTGGGGACTATAAAGAGGTGGATACTTCTTGGAGCAGACTAGATCTTAAATGCCAAGTAAGCCACATACAGGATGAAGACAAGCCATGCTTGCAAAAACGCTGTGCCTTCATTGGTAGAAAATGAAAGAAACACTCACAATGAACACCAGAATAGCTGCTGATTCCACTGTCTGGAGAGAACTGTAATCTAAATAAAATCCCACATAAAATCCTAGGTTATTTGTCTCTCTTTTTAAAGTTTTTTTATTGCATTTTTCCATTACCATACATCCCTTTATATCTCCCTCCCTGCCACAATCACCACACTGTTGTCCATGTCCATTTGTCTCTTGATGGCATTCATCACAGACCTTTCTTGCCTGAGTAGAGATCCAGCCTTCTAGAGAAGAAGTAAAGGACAATGTAGGTCAATGTTAATAATGTGAGACACTAGAAGAGGAAATCTCATCTTTCCTGTAAGAGAAAATGTCATCTTGACTTTCTGACGTTTAAATATATAAGGAGATCTGGGATCGCTTCCCCTAAATCTTCAAGCTATATTAAATCTGAGTTTGGTCATATTCAATAGGACAGAATAAAAGGGTAATTTTCAGCATAATAGACTTTTTCAAAACTATATAAGCTACTGTAGGAAGCAGAAGGAAATTAATAATCACTGAGAAAAAAACTACCACAATACAATGTCTTTTCCATGTCATCTAGCAAAATCTTCATATCCCCTTAAGACTGCTAGTTCAATTACTGGTAATGTTTAACACTCAGAAAATGTTAGAGGTACTGTTATCTTTCCCGGTTCTGTCCCTTGAGGACTCAGGTCTCAGAGCACAATCTCAATATTCCTGTAAGATTCCTATAAGATCCAGAGGTTTCCCCCCACCTTCTGCATTCCAGCCCAGGATCTTCAGGACTGTATGCAACATTCAACCACAGATAAGAGAATAGAAGCCAGAGAGAGCATTGAAAGAACAAGAAAGCACAAAGGTAAAGCTGGACTGCTCCATGGATAGTCAGTAATAAGAGGAGGGGGACACCTAGGAAGTGAGAACAGGAGATACAGCATAGAGACAAAGGGAGAATGCAGCCAACCCATGTCAGAGATGTTTTGACAAAAGGTGGGATGGGGATGTGACAGGTAGGGGACATGAAATGAAAAAGTTCATCAAGAGATTTACCACTGTCCTCCATATGAGTTCAAAACATAGCCCTGATGCCATTATTCTCTTTTATACCAAACTTGTGATCATCAAAGCTGAAAACTTTTTAGTCTGTGTTGGTAAGCATCAGCAGATCACCTATCACCAAATCCCACCCTGAAAATTGGCATTTTCTGGGTGGTATTCCCTCTGTTTCCATTTTTACTCATCCTCCTGTCTGCCCTGCAAATTGTTCACCAAATCTCAGAAAGAGGTAAGTTCAATGAAAGCATCTCATGAGGAATGAACAGAAACCAGCATGAACCATCCAGGGCTAATGAATTATATTACCTTTAAGTAAGAACTTGAGAGATGAGGAGCAAATATGAAGGTAAAGAAATCATTTCATCAATATTTACCAGTTACTGGGTCTAGACCTTAATACAGAGGATAAGTCACAGAAGCAAAGAAGCAGGGCTGGAAGAAACCTAAAGATCTCAATAAACTACCCTACACCCAATGCAAAGTCTTCACCATCTGCACCTGGTATGGAGTTTCTAAGAATTTTACCTACCTGGAGTTACTTTAGAAACTAAAAATAAGTGCTTTATAGCAGAGAAAAATTATTAGGTTTTTACTGATATTAAGACTTGACTTTTTTTTTCCTAACACATACCCATTGGCTTTTGACCCATCCTAGGTCAAAAAATTCTAATATAAGTCCTTAAATTCTGCACTCTTTAATATACTTCATAACGATATATCATATCTCCTGTCATGTTCTCTTTCTTGTCCTATTCCCCCACACAAGCAAGTGGTGGTAAGCACATACACATACTCACAGATAAACATATACTCATATATAGCACCTGTTTCTCTTCAGAAAGGGTTATTTTCCCCTAATTCTATCTTGTTTTGTGCTGACTCACATCCGATCTCTCAACTAAAAATGTGATGATGTCACTCCCTGACTTAACACCATGTGATAGTCCCATAACCACCCTCTAAAGCCCTTACTCTGTTCTCACCCTTTTTTCTGCCACAGTTCCCACCACTCCTGTAATCAAGCCCACACCAGATGGCTATAGAAGACTACAGAACACAATTTCTTGTAATGCACTATAACCATTTGCTTTGTTTGAAATACTTGTCTCCCATCCTAATCCCTCCCCATTTTTTGTGACTTTCTTCTCAAAATACTGTTGATAGACCACTACCTCAACTAAGACTTCCTTGGATTTCAGAGGAAAAAAAATACTTCTTTATCAATACACATGCCCCTTATTCTTTAAAATAATAGATATCAGTTGTGTAATTATTGTGTTAAAATAAGTAAATATCTAAGAAGAGTATCTAACACCCAGTAATTTCTCTGCAAACACTACTGCTGCTGTCACTGTTGCTATCCCCTACTCTCTGCCATCCATTGCTATTGCAGATCATGTGGATTCTCTGTTATATTCAACCATAGCACAAAACATTTTACTTCTGAAGGACATACTGAAATTTGAAATACTAAACCTAGAAAGAAAATATTTGGAAATCACAAGGAAAATCTTAGAGCCTGAATCTCAAAATTCCTTAAAATCTGGCATTATTTTATGCTTAGTAAAAAAATTTCATAAACTTTGGAGTCTTAGGTTTGTTAACTCATAAATAATAGAATTCTGTCACAATCAATTATGTCTCTCCATTAATATTTATACTAACCAAGCTAAAGGAAACTGCAGTATGAAAACAAAGGGAAATACAGTAGTCCCCCATTAACTGCCATATCTTTTCACAATTTTAGTTACCTGCAATCCACTGCAGTTAGAAAAGTAAATAGAAAACTCAAGAAATAAATAATGTATGGGTTTTAAATTGCATGTCATTCTGAATAACATGATGAAATCTCACTTTTCCCTGCTCCATCCCATCCTGGACCTGAATCATCCTTTGACCTGCATGTCCATGTTACATATAGATACACTACCTGTGCTGTGGTCCCTGAGTAGCCTTCTCAGTTATCAGATCAGTTACCAGAGAAACAGGTGATATATGCATAAGTTCCATTGCAATATATTGTTGTAATTGTTCTATTTTATTATTCATTGTTGTTGTTAATCTCTTACTGTGCTTAATTTATAAATTAATCTTTATTATAGGTGTGTACATTTAGAAAAATAGTATAATAGAGTTTAATACTATCTTTGGTTTCAGACATCCACTGAAGGTCTTAAAAAGTAACCCCCAGTAATAAGGGGTATCTACTGTACCAAATGCATGAAAAAAAGTGTGCCATTATTCAAACAAACAAAAATAATTTAGGGATCCAAAATATAGTAAATGGTTTCTGGGTCAGAGCAAGAATGCAATCAGTGATTGAATATTAAATAGTACCAAGCCAAATGACCTCTGGTAGCCATCACATGTAGTAGATGCCATTCCCTGGAGATATGACTAAGACCCACTCTTGCACAGTGCTTGGATGGATGCCACCACCATTTGTTTCCAGGCTTTTCTTTCTTTTAAGCTTCTACAAATGGCCAAACATCTCTGTTATTATCATGTTCTTTGTTTAAAATATTTTTGAAGTGTTTAATACCTCAGACATCAGAATCAAGTCTATTAGGGCTTTGTGCTGAAAAAATTTTAAAAACCTTTGCTCTGGCCTTTTGTCTTTTGATTTGTGCTTTAAGTTCTAAAAGACATCCAAATTCCTATTGTTTACTATTTTACTGATAAACACTCAACAGCCTCTGCAATTTCTCTACAGTTTTGGCCATCTCATTATGTTTCATTTCTAAATGTCTGCCTGTGTTTCTTTTTCCTGACCAAATTTGCTAGAGGTGTTCAAATTACACTGATTCTTTCAGGAATAATTTTTTTAATGTTTTTATTGCTTTTTATTTTTCTAATTAAAAAATCCATTTTTATTTGATCTTCCTTTTTCTTTTCCCTAATTCTACCTTGCATTGTGTCTTAAATTCCAGAGTTTAATGTTTTTCTAGGAATTATCAGTTTGGCATTTATGGACACTTTGGGACATACGCGTTTAGATTCAATAAATAGTAACCCATTAACTGCATTGTGCATTTTCTGAGAGATCCAAGCTTTTATTCTCAGAGCACTCTAAAAATTAATAACCTTTTATTTACAAAAGTTATATTCATTCCTTTATTTAAAGAATAAAAGCCTGCACTTATCCCCTATGGGGGAGTATAGACACCTCTTTTACAATACATGATTTACAGAAATTGTCTCCAATCCTTTAGACCATTTTAATTTACCATCTTCTCCTATCATTCTACTGAAATGTCTTTCCAAAAGGTTACTACTGACATCTTCATCCTTAAATTGAATACACTTTTCAGAATTTGTTTTACTGAGTATCTTAGCTGAACTGTGATGACCACATCTTTTATCTTTTTGGCTTCCGAGACTCCTATTTTCTTTATCTTTTTCACCCACTTCTCTAAGCAGTTTTTTTAGTTTACTTTGCTTCTTCTTCCAAAACAAATATCCTGCTAAATTTTACATTTATTTATAGAGCTTAGCTCAGTCTCTCTCTGTTTCACCCTAAGTTCTTGCCTGGGTTAGCATTTCAACTCCTAGGCTCTCAGCTACCATCACTATGTCGCGGAATCCCCATCTCCAGCAGGCTTCTACTCTGTCCTCCTGGATCTCATATGCATTTGCTTAATTGTCATTTCTTTTAGATAGTTGCTATAAACAACAAATTCAGCATGTAAAAACTGAACTTGTGATGTTTCCCCCCAAAGTTTGTTTCTACTCTAATGCTCCATATAAAGGTAAGTGCTATGCTTTCCATGTAGATGCTCGAAGACCCCTGGGCATTGTAATGAAACTTCCCTCTTTCAATATCATTTCTATGCAACTTAATAGCATAAAGTAGTGCACAGAATCTTATTTTTTCTGTGTCATGTAAAATATAAATAAAGTCTCTGAATTTGATTATAAAAATATTATTGACATATTGGTGAGAAAAATTCAGTTAGTAAATGCATTTGTATATGTAAACATACCTATTACAAGGACTGGTTGGAAATGAATTACAAGGTTTTCAGGAAGCATAAAGCTAAATTTTAGTGCACAGTGGTGGGTATAGAAGTTGAAAAATGAGGTAATGTTAAACAGAAATGTATGGCAAAAGAATCCATGGTTCTGTTTGTTAGTGCTGTGGTGCTCAGTGGTATTACAGTCCTATACACACAACTGGGTCCGGGATTAAACAGATAATGACTCTATGGTAGAATCCTACTGATTGAATTTTTATTACAGAACACACAGATTCTAGTTTTGCATTCATTCACCATGTCTGAAGGGACTAACACCACAAAATATCTCTCCTACTTCATCCTCACTGGCATCCCTGGATATGAGGACTCCCACATCTGGATCTCCATCCCCTTCAGTTGTCTCTACACCATCTCTATCATGGGCAACACCACCATTCTCACTGTCATCAGCAAACAGCCATCTCTCCACCAGCCCATGTACCTATTTCTCTCTATGCTGGCCCTGACTGACCTGGGTCTAACCTTTACCACCCTGCCCACCCTGATGCCACTCCTCTGGCTCAATGTTCGTAGGATCAGCTTTGAGGCCTGTTTTGCCCAGTTTTTCTTTCTCCATGGATTCTCTTTTATGGAATCTTCTGTGTTGTTAGCCATGTCTTTTGACCGCTATGTCGCCATATGCCGCCCCCTCCATTATGCCACCATCCTCACCAATGAAGTCATTGGCAGGATTGGGATAGCCATCATTTGCCGCTCTGTTCTGGCTGTTCTCCCCTCCCTTTTCCTGCTCAAGCGCCTGCCCTTCTGCTACTCCCACCTTCTCTCTCACTCCTACTGCCTCCACCAGGATATGATTCGCCTGGTCTGTGGTGACATCCGGTTCAACAGCTGGTATGGATTTGTTCTGGTTTTGCTTATCATTGTGCTGGACCCTCTGCTCATTGTGCTGTCCTACTCACTCATCCTGAAAAGTATCCTGAGCACAGCCTCCTGGACTGAGCAGCTCCGGGCCCTCAACAACTGTCTCTCTCACATTCTGGCTGTTCTGGTTCTCTATGTTCCCATGGTTGGCTTATCTATGACCCATCACTTTGCCAAGAATGCCTCTCCACTAGTACATGTTACCATGGCCAATATCTACCTGTTGGCACCTCCTGTGATGAACCCCATCATTTACAGTGTCAAGACTAAGCAGATCCGCCAAGGGATCTTCCATTTACTCTTCCAGAAGAAAGTACGCTATTAGAATTTAAATTTTGCAGAAGTACTTACACACACACACACACACACACACACAGTCTCTCTCTCTCTCTCTCTCTCTGGATAGATAGACAGATAGGGAATTGCTTGCCTTTTTTCTAAAGAAACACTCATTAAAGATAAAAGAATGTTTTGTTAAATTACTCAGAAGTTAGAGCCATAGGTTTATAGGGAGACAATACTAAATTGGGAGTAGAGACTATGCAAAAGCCCATCATATTTTCAAGGCAGCACAACATAATCTTGGCTTTTAGCAGATTTTTGACTTAGAGAAGCTAGCAGCAAGTATTCTATCCAAAAGAGATGCAGATGTGAGGTTGGTTAAATTCTAGCACATTTTAACTCATCCTATGGCAGTGCGATGAGCTTCATTAGATGAGTAAGGTCTACTTACGTTGTTTCTTTCTTTCTGGATATTCTTCTTTCCCATAGGGTTGGTTAAATATGTTAGAGGAAAACACTTAGTTATGGCTCCCACCACCTGTTCTCTTACTTCCACATAGGTGATCTGTCAGGTTAACTCTAGCTCTAACTCACTTCCCCTACTCAAAAAGTATACTCTGACTTCCCCTGCAAAAGAATGGCAAATCTCTGAGGGAAGATGGATACAAGAATTTTTTCAGTTGTTCAGTTTTGCCCAATCAACACCCAGCATGATTTCAACAGATCTAATGAACACATGCAGAGTCTAACTACTGGAATAGGGTGTTTAGATCCTCTATTGCTAGAGCAAGGTTCTTGCCTTGCTAGAAGCCTTTAACATTTAGAATTAAAATTTTAAGTAAGTCTATAGATTATATCCGTTAGGAGAGAAACCTTATTTTTTAACCAGAACAGACTGTTTTTTTTTTTAAATTCCCGTGTCCTTAACTTGACTTCAACTCCTAAGTACATTTTCCCTTTAGCATCATGCATTTTGTACTAGAAACATCTCTGGTAAAGGGATTTGGCCTTAGTGACTATAAAGATTGTTCTGTGGAAACCAGGCAGGCTCTCTAAGAAATATCAGTTTGAAAGGCAGCCATAGTATTGGTCATAGCTCCTCAATACTGAATTTATGGTGCTGGTGGCTAATACTAGGACCATCTTAGATTTGAATCAAAATAGGCAAGGCTTCTATGGAAGCATAGTGTGAGGGAGGATTAAAAGTTGAAAGGCAGAGGGCAAGTGAAGAAACAATGTCTTTCTCCTCCAACATCTCTTTCTTCTCTTTTTTCCCATGTCTTTACCAGAGCCCCGAAGTTATCATATTTCTCTAGAAAACCATGGATTAGCAGGTATAGAAATATAAGTTGTAGAATCAGAAGATATGCAATGTCAAGAGCATGGGAAATTAGGGCCAAAAAATCTAATGTTTAAAAAGTCAAGGAAATAGGCATATATATCAAAGAAGACTTTTCTTTCTGTGGATGGTACAGGCTTAAGAATCTTCCAAAACATCCTCAGGGGGAGAAAATATTGGGAGTATGTCCGTTGTTAAGGAGGAACACATGGTATCATTAATAACCTCTTGATGAAAGCTATCTATCAATTGAATTTTATTTTTACAGATCATGAACTACAATGGCCAAAATTTAAATGGAAATTAAATAAAGATTGAATTCAGAAATGTGCCCTATTCTTTGTTTCTCTGTCTTTTATGGTTTTCTATTCCTAGACAAAACTGTTTATTTTCTTTGTGTGTATATGTTTGTTCATGTGTATATGTGTGTGTTTGCATAGGCTCCATAGTTTAAGAAGTGTCATGTTATGTGTAGATTTCAAAATATATTTTATTTTTGGAAACATTTTTATTGGTAAACGTTTCTGCATAAGTTATTTTGTATCTAGAATGTACATAACTATACTAATCACATTTGATTACAGAAATACTTTCTATTTCATAAACTTTAGAGGATTGTCTTACTGACCTTTGTAAATTACTTCAAATAAGGTATATAGGAGAACATAGAATTGAATATAAATTTTTTTAGAGATACTAAGTGTACTACACTAGTTCAAGTGTAAGATAGTCCAGGCTGCTGCAACAGGAAAAGGAGCCCAGTTCCACTGAGGTACTTTCTTAACCTTTTGGCAAATAATAACCATAAAAAGAAAAGAGAAAGAAAATTTGAAGCAACCAAAATATCTTTCAGTAAGCAAATGGATAAACAAAGAGTGGCATATTCATACAATGAAATGCTATTCATAAATTAAAAAGAGATGAGTTATCAAGATACATAAATATATGGATGAATCCTAAATATATATTTGTTGAGTAAGAAGAGAAAGAAGCCAACTCTAAAAGTCTAAACAATGTATGACTTCACTCTTATGATATTCTGGAAATGGCAAAATTCTACAGGGAGTGGTAACCAAGGATTTGGGAGAATGGAATGTTGAATTGGTGAAGCACAGAGAACTTTTTAGGGTGGTGAAATCATTCAGTAATACTGTAATAGTGCATAATAACACTATGCATGCCAAAACCCTTGGAACATCACAACAGCACAAACTGAAAAATGTATGTGTTTACAAAATCATTCAGGGCATTAGCAGATCCCAGAACGGAAGGCAGAATGTGACAAAAGAATGTAATTCTATTACAAGCATATAAAAACCACACTGAAAGAGATGAAAAGAAATGTTGCTGACCTAAGTAACTTTGGAAATGGGTGGAGTCTGTTAGATAAAGGAAGTATAAGTGCTGTACTCTAGTTGATAAAGTAATTCTTCATGGGGATACAGGTTAAAAGTTCTCTAAATATTATACATGTGTACTAGAATTAAACAATTAAGTAAATTGATGACAGATAGTGGGAACCAGATGTCTCACTGTTATAGTGAGAAGTTACAGAAAAGGAAGGGTAGAAGGTTTGAATTATTTATGAGCTAAGGTTGGAAACATCAGTATGAAGTCATGTTTAACTTAATGAAGATGCCAATATTGGTTGGCCAAAAGCCCATTTAGTTTTTCTTCCTTAAAATAAAAGATATATATTTTCATTTTCTTTTTTCAATTGTTGTTCAAGTAGAATCATCTCCATTTTCCCCCTACCACTTCCCCCTGCCCCACCCATCTCCACTTTCCACTCCTGATCCTACCCCACTTTAGCTCTGTCCATGTGTCCTTTATATATGTTCCTTGATAACTCTTCCCCTTTTGTTCCCTCTCCCTCCTCCCCTGGTTACTGTCAGTTTTTTTCCTTTATTTCAATGTCTCTGGTTGCATTTTGCTCACTTGTTTTGCTGATTAGGTTCCATATAAGTGAAATCATATGGTATTTCTATTTCATCACCTGGATTATTTCACTTAGCATAATGCTCTCCAGATCCATCCATGCTGTCTCAGAGGATAGGAGCTCCTTTTCCCTTGTGCTGTGTAGTATTCCATTGTGTAAATGTACCACCGTTTTTTGATCCACTCATATTGATGGGCACTTATGTTGCTTCCAGCACTTGGCTGTTGTAAATTGTGCTGCTATGAACATTGGGGTGTGCAAGTTCTTTTGAATTTGTGTTTCAGGATTCTTAGGATATAGTACCAGCAATTCCATTGCTGGGTCAAAAGGCAGTTCCATAGTTTTCTGAGGAAATTTCATACTGTTTTCCACAGTGACTGCACTAGTCTGCATTCCCACCAACAGTGTATTAGAGTTCCCTTTCCTCCACAACGTTGCCAGCACTTGTTGTTTGTTGATTGGTTATGATGGCCATTCTGACCAGTGTGAAGTGGTATCTCATTGTGGTTTTAAATTGCATCTCTCTGATAGCTAGCCATGATGAGCATTCTTTCATATATCTCTGGGCCTTTTGTATGTCCTCCTTGGAGAGGTATGTGTTCAGGTCCTTTGCCCATTTTTTAATTGGGTTGTTTGTCTTCCTGGAGTGGATTCATGTGAGTGCTTTATATATTTTGGAGATCAAACCTTTGATAGTTAGTTAACATTAGTTACAATTTTCTAGTAGTAACATTAAAATGTAGAAAGACCTGGCTGGCATAGCTGAGTGGATTGAGCGTGAGCTGTGAACCAAAGTGCTGCAGGTTCGATTCCCAGTTCAGGGCACATGCCTGGGTTGCAGGCCATGGCCCCCAGTAACCGCACATTGATGTTTCTCTCTCTCCCTCTTTCTCTCTCCCTTCCCTCTCTAAAAATAAATAAATAAAATCTTTAAAAATAAAATAAAATGTAAAAAGAAATAGGTAAAAATAATTTTCAAAGTATATGTTGTTTAACCCAATATATCTAAAGTGTTATTATTTCGACATATGACTTATTAGAAAAAAAATAAGATATTATACATTGATTTTTTTATGTTAAGTGTTCAAAACCTGGTCACATATCATTACAATACATGTCAATTCAAACTAACCACATTTTGAGGGCTCAGTAGCCATGTGTAGCTGGTGGCCACCATATAGAACATGTATACAAATAGACAGTGTAGTTTTATACTTAAGCTTAAAGAGCTGCAAACATCTATACTTTTGTCATTTTGAAATTTTTACTCAAAGTCACAGTCTTTGAGAATGTCAAAAGATAGCTAAAATGATTTACTGTATAATGTTCTAACACTTGTTATAATCATGCAACCATCATTTTTTAAAATTTTTCCAAGTCTTGAATTCTTGAACAACTGTGAAATAAATCTATTAAAAGTTATCTGGAGGCCCTGGCTGGTGTAGCTCAGTGGATTGAGCGCGGACTGGGAACCAAAGTGTCCCAGGCTCGATTCCCAGCCAGGGTACATTCCTGGGTTGCAGGCCATAACCCCCAGCAACCGCACATTGATGTTTCTCTCTCTCTCTCTTTCTCCCTCCTTTCCCTCTCTAAAAAAAAAAAATGAATAAAATCTTTAAAAAAAAATAAAATAAAATAAGAGTTATCTGGGTTCTAGAGTATGGCTACTAGGCAAACATGTTCCCAGAATAAGTGACTGTAAAAGTAATCTTATTTAAAATGAGATTTTATTATACGTTCAAAGTTTATTTATTCATGTTCATGCTTTTGACTTGGGGATTACGTGGCATATCCATCTGCTGATGACATTTAAAACCAAGAAGGGAATATTAGATCAGGCTCAAGAAATTACAGTAATAACAATTCTTAAGTTTTTAGATTTATTTTCCATGTTGCATTTAAAAATAAAATGTTATCATATACCTACACTTTAGTTGTAATAGGTGCTCAAAAATACTACTTGAATAAATGAAGAAAGTAATTATCCACTCTTTAGTAAATGACATCCATATTTTGATTCCACTCCAGAAGAAATTGTTTTTTCTGATATTTGAAGATGAGATTTGGTTAAAATTTTTCCAGAACAGTCATCTTGGTTTTATAGAGGCTGTCACTAGTGGGCATCTAATCTAGTGACAGCCTAGTGGTTTTCAAACTTATTATATGCTCCCTTAGAGCAATGAGAACATTCCTTGAAGTACTTGAGCACAAATAGGTTTTTTAAGTAATTTGTTTATTTTTAGAGCATGGGGAAGGGAAGGAGAAAGAGAGGGAGAGAAACATTGATCAGCAGCCTCTCACATGCCCCCAAATGGGGACCTGGCCTGCAATCCAGGCATGTGCCCTGACTGGGAATCAAACCATTGACCTTTCAGCTTGGGAGATATCCCCTAGCCCACTAAGCCACACCAGTCAGGAGAATAAATTTTTAAGATATGAAGTGACCACAAATTTTTTTTGCTTATATAGCTTTTTCAAGTGTGCACCTTGTTTAACTGTGTCTCTGTTATACCATTTTTTCATCTTTTAAACAATCTTATTCACTCACTTTACCAAAAAATAAAACTTAAAATTTAGAAAAGGGGGGAAAAGACTATGCATAGCTTTTAATGTAATTGGAATCATTTCATGATATACCACAATGTGTAAAACTTTCTGAGAAACTAAAGAAACTTCTGAAAATATTGGCATAGATTTTGATAAAGTATGACAAGCTATGAATGACAGCTATGACTGGGTAATGTACTCTGGTTAGGATGAATGGTATCAATTCCATTGCTTTCAACAAAAGTGAAAAGGATCCAATGGAATTATCATTTATTAGGTTTTTCAAATAATATTTGATAAGAGTACATTACCTGGTTCTTGTCTTCCAAAAGTATTTTAAAATGGCACTGAACAATGATAAAATGATTTCTATAACATTTTGTTATAAATAACATAAACATGATAAACCTATCAGCATTAAAATTTACATAAAAGAAAGAAAATAAATAGGAATTGGATTGTTGCTGAACTGTTTCTCATTTGTTTAATAAACAATATTCATGTTTGGATTAAAAAAAAGCCCATGCATCTCATTAAGAGATGGGTTTCCAATTAAATGTTACTTTTATTATATCAAAAATTATATTATACTATATTTGTTATATACTAATCAATATTGAGAAATTAACTCAATACAGACTATATATTTTAAATAATGCTTTATGGACCACCAATTTTTAAACATCAAATTTAAATATATATACATATTTTGTTGCAAAAATTATAATAAAGAGATGATTAAAATAGTTTCAACATAAAAATACATTATATGGTCAAAAATCTTTGATGGAAGTAAAATAAAAATTTAAGTTCAAGAAAAAAGGAACAACTATAAAATATGTGAATGTTAAAGAATGTGCTTGTGAAACAGAAATGATTCAGAGATGAAGATGGAGAACATATGAGAGCTACTTGGAGCAGTGAGTAGGTGGAGGGATTGAGTAAAAAAGCAAAAGGACTCATGGACATGGACAATAGTATGGTGATTGCTGGGTGCACTAAATGGTAATGGAAAAAATATAATAAATATTATATATGTTAAAAAAGAATGTGCTTGTGCATTTAAAAATTTTGTCAGATATCAAAACAATGTATTTATATTTCATCAGATATTTTAAAATATGATATATTGATTTATTTTAAATGGACTATATTTATAGTATGTCCCAAAATGCATGCTCAACCACTATGTAAATTTACAATGAAAATGTTAGATGTCAGCCTGAAAATGCATGAGAAGATACAGTTATTTTTCCATTAGTTATTTCTGAGATTACATACAAATGTGGCAATCACTGTTCTACACACACTGAGTTCAAAAAAGAGCCACTGTGTAAATGTGACCTTAATGAGTCTGATGAAGTTGGGAAAATATAATATAGTGAGAAAAATATTTACATTGTCATTGGAGGGCCTGAGGTGACAGAGGCTGAAAATATGAGTCCAGTTTCTGACCAACCAGCAGTCTTATCAATCCACTCTACATAAACCTATGTTGCTTACATGTGAAGATCTTTTCCATTTAACAAAAGGTCTTCAGAAAACCATAGACAGTGGAGACAACTGTGCTTGAACAACAAGAAAAAAAGGAAGAAATAAAGAAAATTATAGAC
Source organism: Phyllostomus discolor (assembly GCF_004126475.2). Taxonomy (NCBI): domain Eukaryota; kingdom Metazoa; phylum Chordata; class Mammalia; order Chiroptera; family Phyllostomidae; genus Phyllostomus; species Phyllostomus discolor. The sequence continues at coordinate 124,005,067 of NC_040908.2, forward strand.
AGCTGAAAGCAGAAACAAGCAGTGTCAACTACACCTTTGTGGACAAGCTTGAGGAGGAGTGGATTAAAGGAAAAGATAAAAACGGAAAGATTATTGAAATCTGAAGGGACAGGGGGAAGGGGAACAGGAATAATGAGACACAGTAACAATTTGGTGATTTAGCTGAGATTCTTAGGATCTGAAACCTGGGCCTGTGAGGTTATCTATATTTTGCTTTGTGCCTAAGTTGAGGCCATTTAGTCACACGTTCCTCATTCTCAGAGTCTCCTGGTACAAAAATTCTCGTGGTAGAGACCATTTTATGGTGAGTCATAGGGATAGTTGGCTCCTTTCATAAAAGACGGGAGGTTGCCTTACAAGTAAGTTTTCCATATAATTTATCATTTAAACAAGAGAAATTCGAGAGGGGAAGGGAGTGCTATTAATAATGATGTTGAGGAAAATAAGTGTAAATCATGACTATCTGGGGAAAACCAAAAAGTGTGCTCATCTTAATCAAAGGTAGGTCTTTAGGATGATCCTCTTTTACTGGGGAAGATGCTTAGTCCCAGCCTAACCCACCAAAACAGAAATTTGTTTTATTTCATTTCAAATATCATTAAGCCTCCTATCTTTACTGTCAGCTATTTGCTAGGCTCTTATTCTAAGAGTTTTAAGAAGAAAAGAAAAGAAATTTATGATCTCTTCTTTCAGGCTAATCAAATCTATTAGAGAGGGTGTCCACATGTGCACTGACATTGATAAAATGTGAGATAGGAACAGCTGGGGATATATCTTGTGATTCAGATTTAAGCCTGTGTTAACAGTTTGAATATCTTGTTTCTATTCTTCCTCACAATGCCGGCATAGAGCTTTGTCTACAGCAGAAACACCATCAGAGTTTATGGACTGATTCAAAGTCCCTGCCCCCATGGAGAATTCAGAACAATTCTCTCTTGCAGGAAAATAAGCCAGCAATTCCTTGTCGGATTGGCTTGGTCTTGACACTATAGATGATGGGGTTGAGCACAGGAGGCACAAAGAGGTAGATGTTGGACATGAGTGTGTGGATCAGGGGTGAGGCATGCTTGGCAGCACGATGCATCACAGACACACCAATCATAGGCACATAATACACAAGCACTGCACAGATGTGTGACACACATGTGTTGAGAGCCTTCCGCCGTCCCTCCCCAGAAGCAATGCCCAACACTGTGTAAAGAATCAGTATATAAGAGATCACAATAAGCAGTGAGTCTAGCCCAAAAGTGGCCAGGACAATAGCCAAGCCTAGGATGCTATTGAGCTTAGTGTCAGCACATGGCAGCTGGATCAGGTCTGAGTGGAGGCAGTAGGAGTGAGAGAGGATATTAGTGTGGCAGTAGGGCAGTCGCCTCAAAAGGACTGGAAGGGAGGCCATGAGCGTCACACTCTTCAGTGTAATGCCCAGACCCATGCAGATGATGCGGGGCAGAGTTAATATGGCTGTATAGCGCAGTGGGCTGTAGATAGCTACAAAACGATCATAACTCATGGCCAAGAGGACCCCTGATTCCATGCAAGAGAAAGTGTGAATGAAAAACATCTGAGACAGGCAGCCATCAAAGTTAACCTGGAAGGCATTAAACCAAAGAATGCCCATGACAGTGGGCAGGGTAGACACAGAGACACCCACCTCAGTCACAGCCAACATAGACAGAAACAGGTACATGGGCTCATGTAGGGCAGGGTTTGTCTGCACTGCTGCCATGATTAGGCTGTTGCCCACAATGGCCACAATGTACATAGTGAAGAAGAGGATGGAAAACCAGCCATGTTGGGCCTCTAATCCTGGGAGTCCAGTCAGAAAGACAGATAGGAAATCAAGACTTTCATTGTTCTTGGCTCCCATATCGCCAACAGTAGAGGTCAGTCTTCACCTGCCATTTGAAAACCAAAACAAAATTAGTTCCCATCTATAGGGTCTTCTGCCTCAGCAGCCCACCTCAAAGACTGAAGGAGGGAGAGACAAGGAGAAAGGGAAAGTTAGAGTCATCTAGATTATTCTGAGTAAAAATATAACAGATACTTTCTTATCACCTCTTTTCTTTTGTTTTATTGTTGTTCAAGTACAGTTGTCTGCATTTACCCTTCACCATTCTCCTCCCCACCCCAGCCATCCCCACCTCCCTCCCCTGATCCCACCCCCACCTTGGTTTTGTTCATGAGTCTTTATAGTTGTTCCTGAAAACCCTTCCCTCTTTTACCCCCATTATCCCCTCCCACCTCTCCTCTGGTTACTGTCAGATTGTTCTTAATTTCAAAGTCTCTGGTTATATTTTGCTTCCTTGTTTGTTTTGTTGATTAGGTTCTACTCTTTTTTTCTGAAAGAGGAGCAAGAATCTGAAAATTGTACATGTAATGAAGATATTGGAGACTCTATAATCTTTAAGGCATAACTTAAAAATTAAGAGCAGAAACTCAGGAATAAATAGGAACTAGATCAAAATCAATATTCAGCCAGTTATTAAATATGCCATCTGGACTAACTAATACTCTGGTCCAAAGTTTGTTTGTTTTTTAAGTTAGTAAAGTGGAGATCAAAATAACATTATTCTCTTATTTGGACATAAGAATCAAATGAAAAAATTAACATCCTATATTCAATGTTTTAGAACTCCACGATGGATTGTGGTGGACATTAGTTTGAATCCCAATTTAGAGTTTACTTGCTGTGGGACCTTGAACAGTTAATTTTCCCAAGCCTCAGTGTGTCCATTTGTAAACTAAGGATAAAAATACATCTGCCTTATGGTTGTTGTAAATGTAAACAAGATATTGCATGGCATATGAAATACTGAATAAATATAAACTACTTAATTCTTAGGGAGATACTAAGACCAAGAGAGGAAGAGTGAGTAATGGACCAAAAACCTAAAACTCAGTTTCTGCAGAGCCTAGATTATAGCTTAGACCCCCTGACACTTCCTATAATGATGTTTCTACTTCACAGTGGAGATGGGAGTAAAACCAAAGCTTATCTAGAGGAATCATAAGAAAGAATTGAGTTGTAGCTCTGCCAATGTGGGGCTTAGAAAACAGGAACCCCTGGAAAAGTGATAATCTCTGTGTGTCCTACTTCACTCCAATGGGGGGATGTTTAAAATAAATGTGAAACACTGGTTTTAGAAAATTGAAAAATAGAAAACTATGAATAAGGGTGGTAAAGAATGTGGATGTTCCATGACAATTATACTAATACACAAGGGACCTCTAAGTTTAAAAAGAGAGTTCAGGTCAAAGACACAAGGAAAAGAGACTTCATTAGTGGCTAAGAAAAAAGAATAAACTAGTTAAACCCCAACTAGAATGTGAAAATCATATATAATATAATACAATACATTAAAAAGTAATATAACTAATATAACATTATATAATGAAATATAATAAGTCAAATTTGTAAAATAAATTTTAAAAATATGAAGTAGGATGTGAAGTTACAATTGCTACAGAAGCTGAATTATCTCAAATCATCAGTTTATTCACTCACTTAACTTACTTGGATGTAGAATTCACAGATTCATTACCAGTTCTTTATCCTGCAGTTACCCGGTGTTGATGCGAAATGGTCCATAAAACTAAAGAGTTTAATGGAAATGCTCTCCTAGAATGGATAAACAAGAAAACAAACAGCTACAGAAATACAAAGATCTATGACTATGGAGACACACACGTACAACATAATAGTGATGATGGCCCCAGGACCTGGATTCTCTTTTACTCTTCACTTTCAAGCCCTTTCTTCATGCACCTTTCTTCAACTTCCCTACAGAAACTCCACACATTCTATCTCTGCTTCCCTCAAGATTAACAACCTCCTGAAAGGTGAAATATACTTGCTTGTGCCTTTTGTCCATTAATACCCCTTGCTTCTGCCTTGTAAATCAGTGGTTCTCAACCTTGGCTACACACAGTAACCACCTGCTGAGTTAAAATCCTCACTGCCCAGGTAACAGTCCACATAAATAAGTAGGCTCTCTGGATGTGGTATCTAATTATCAATATTTTTTAAAGTTCCCAAGGTGAACCCAAAGCTGAGAACCACTCCAGACTTATTTGGTGACATTTCAGTGACTTTATAGTGACAGTGTTTTAAATAAAAAAGTAAATTGTAAGTACTCCCAAGTCTTCCTTTTTTCTTGTTTTTCAGATAACCTACCTACTCTACTCCTGACCTGTGGCTTAAACATTCCTCTGTATTTTACCAAGTGCTAGATTTCTCAGCATCCTGGAGCTTTTTTAAATAAACTGTGGTTTGCTCATAATACCCTAAGGTGGTCCCACAAAGGTAACAGGTTTGGGGCCTAGCCTTGCATGTCACTTCCTTGGAGGTTCACCAAAAGTCAGAAAATGGTTTTGTAGGAGGATTTTGAGGTTTTACCTAGTTATCTCACCAAAGTGCAGTCTAGGACTATCTCATCTGAGATTTCCTGCCACTGGTAAAACCTCATCTTGGGCAAGAAAGAACAATAAAGGCTTGGAAACACTAGCCATGACCCATGTCATGGTGAGAAACATGCAAGATGGAGAATGGGAAGGCTAAGAGAGCATAGCTACAGGAAATTAATCTACTCTTTGGGTGGTAAAAATGATAATCAGAGAGGCAACTGCCTCACTACCAAGTTCCCTTATATCAATCCCATAACAACCATGTTAAGTGACTTGCTTCAAACCAGTAAGTGGCTAAGCTGGGACTAGAATCTAGTTCTTCCAACTGTAGGTCCAGTGGTCTTTTCTATGAAGTCCAGCAGCCAGCTGTCTGAAGCTAATGCTACCTAAGTAGGAAGAATGAGCAGATACTGGAGAAGATGATCATTTTTCTTTTCATAGAGAAGAGGACAAAAGGCAGACAGAATTTTTTCCTGCTTTGTATGCCACCTGGGTATCAGATAGAAGAGACTGGGGGTTAAGTGACCTTCTAAAGTGGCCTCCTTTCAGAAGTCCACTGATCCAGCTGTCAACTTGACAGTCTTTCTAGGACCTCAAACCAGAGTCCAATCTTACACCCACTGAGAGAACCATCTCTGCCACATCCATATCAATTGTCACCCACACTCAGCATAAACACTCCCAGTGCTGGGTAGCTCATTGCTCCTAAAGCCATTATCCTGGTGAGATCACACTGCTTTATGAAGTTCTTTCTTATATTGAGCTTGAGCCTACTTCTTCCACATCATGCATAATGCTGTAGACACAGATATGTGATCATTTTTTTTAGGTTTCACCTAAATATTTTTCTTCACAACATCTGCATTTTCTTGTAAAACACATCTTAATTTGTAAACATGAATGTACTTTTATAGCTATTTGTTTAATGCCTGTATTCCCTAGTAGACTGTAAGCTCCATCAAAGTAAGGTTGATATTGTCTGCTTTTTAAAAATTTTTTGATCACTAAATATTCAATGCTAGCACAGGGCCAAGCATATAGCAGATGTTTAGTAAACATTTAATTGGATTAACAAATAACTGAATAGATAAATAGTATCTGAAAAGTCCAATCATAATACCCTGAAATCTTCCCTTCTTCAGATTATCTATCGTAAATTCCTTCAGTTACTCAAAGTCTCTGATTATTAGTTTTCTCACCACAAGTCCTCCTGTCAGAATGTAAGCTTTCTTTTTCTCTGCTAACATTGTCTTTCACTTTCTTCTTAGTTTTTTAAAACTCTTACTGTTATTCATACTCAAATTATTATTTGATCTCCAGCATTTAAACAGAAATAATAAGCTTCTCATCTATGCCTCCATACTATTTTATACAGACTTCCTATTTTGTTAGAATTACATTTATACTTTTGCTTTCCCTTTCATAGTTTGGGCTTGATTAGAGTTAGACTGTGCCTAGTTCATCCTTGTCTTCATAGCATTTCATGATTCTAACACAAAGACATGCTGACGAGATGAGGAATTAAAAAAAGCATGAACATACTGCTCAGAACCATAACAGAACATTCACTACTGGGTTCCATATTCCAGTTCAGAGTTAAATCAACTGAGAGATACTTGAAGGCAAAGGGGATTGAGTCAGTTAAAGGGCACTTAAGGCTCTTTCTGCTGCCATGCCATCTTGGTTCTGTGTTACCGCAATAATTGCCCATGAAGCCACAGAAACCATCCTGCTACAGAGCAGGAGTAGCCACTGCCCAGGCTGAGACAAGGTCTGGAGCAGAATCTGACAGTGATGAATCAGTGCCAGAGCTCAAGGAACAACATTCCACATAGGCAACCACACTATGAGCCCAGCAGGCAGCAGCAGCTGAACTGGATGAAAAACCAGTCAGTAAAGTAAAACAGAGCTGGAGTGGAATAAAGGCACAAATGGTTATATCCAAACTGTATCTTCAACAGGTTATAGGGGTCACTAGGGTCACTATCCAAGAATCTAATAATATTTTCTTTGTGGTCATGAAGCCAGATGTCTACAAGAGCCCAGCTTCAGATATCTACATAGTTTTTGGTAAAGCCGAGACTGAGTACTTATCTCAGCAAGCACAACTAGTAGCTGCTAAGAAATTCAAAGTTCAAGGTAAAGCTAACTGTCTAAAACATTCAAGAAAACACACAGACTCCAACTGTACAAGAAGAGAGTGAAGAGGAAGAGGTTGATGAAACAAGCATGGAAGTTAAGAATGTAAAACTGATCATGTCACAAGAAAATGTGTTGAGAGTAAAATCAGTCTGAGCACCAAGAATAGTAATAATATTGTACATACTATTATGGAATTGATGGTGTGGCCATCTAAAATTGAGGACCTTTTTGGTGTTTCAAAGGAGTAACTGCAGTTTAGTTTGAAATTATACAGTTCCTATCAATAAATTTACAGCTTCCTATGGGATTAAAATAAGCAGCACCTAAGGAACCAATGATGTTTTGTTTTGAGAAAAGGAGACTGTAGAAGAGATGGGGATAGGATGGGTACAAGAGGTAGTGAGTGATAAGTGATCACAGGGAGACAATATGGAGCTCAGGTAAGGAAGGTTTTTCTAAGAGTCTAATCTGCACATGGAGATAATATGCTTCTGATCAGTAGAGATGTTCAAAGACTGAAACTCTTGATGGACATGGACAACAGGAGGTGATTCCTGGGGGAAGAGGGTTATAAGGGGACTAAATGGAAATGGAAAAAATAGAATAAAGATTAAATCAAAAAAGAAAAGAAAAGAAAAATCCTTGATGACAATGCTCAGGAAAAATTCCAGCATTTGTTTAAAGGGGATTAAAAACCCTTTCAACACTTCTGCCCTTGGGCCTGGTATTCCAGGTTGTCAAATTCTCTCCTATTGTGTGACACTGAGAATACCATGGCAGTAGATCTGTGTGGCCAAAACAAAAACAAATTTTCAGTCCCTGTCATGAGATCACCATGTGTCTTTCACTGCTAAAGCAATCCCTGGCAGCCCTATCTAAAAATGTCTTAGAAGGATACATGGGCATTGAAATGAATAGTATCTTTTGGTGGAAAATCTGCATGAAAATAAAATTTGGGGATTTTTCTGTCTTAAACCTCTCCGTCATAGAGAAAACAAATTATGGCTAATACACAAACACATGTATACACTTAAGGAGACTCACTCAAAGATGGAGACATGAGAGTGACAAAAAACACACAGAGGCACAAAAAGAATTGTAGACAAAAACAGACTATTTGTGCATATACCTAGAAGACACAAACACATTTGAATTCACCTGAGAAAGCTTTGAGAAATGACAGTTGTATTGAAAGATAGAAGGCATGAGCTCACAATGGCTTCAGAATGGGCCTCAGGCAGGCACTAGCCAAGAGCGGAGGCAAACTTTATGTTTCTGAGTGAGAGCTCCCAGAGGCTAGGGTCTCTGGGGTCCTGTTTTGCCTGAGTGTGATCCTGTGCTAGTAACAGGAAAAGAAGGAGGACTAGATCTCACCTTGGGAACAGAAAGAAAACTAAAAGCATGTCCCCTGGAGATACTGCCTTCTCTCCACAGAGAAAATAAAATTTCAACTTCTTCCATGTGATGAAGAGTAAGATGGAGACAAATTCCTCCAAGCTTCATAGCAATATCCCCACCCCAAATCCAAGTAATTAGTCTCAAAATTGGAACTCTGAGCACAGACTCCAGAGTTTTGTTTTCTGAATTCTTTTTTTAAAGAACATATCCCAGGAAGAATCACAAGCTTAGGACTTGATGGGCATATTTTAGGACAGTGCTTAAATCCCAGAGCCAGGCCCAGGATTTAGCCAAAGGAGGAAATAGCCATGGCTGCCTTTACCCACTTATCAATGCTGTTTCCTACTCAATTCCCAATCAACCCTCCACCAAATGGCACAAGACTGAGTTGTCCTCCAGGAGAGACATCCCATGGGGTTCAAAGTCATACAGGTGTAGATCTGAGTTCCAGGTTTGTCATCTACCAGTTTTATGATTCTAGGAGATCAGCATTTCTTCAACTTGAAAGCTGACATATTAAGAGGCTAGTACTTACCTACAAACAGTAGAGATTCAAATGAAAAAAGGAGGAAGCTATATTTTTAATGTGATTTTACCATACGTAAGTTCTCCTGGAGGCTCCAATTTCAGATCACCCAAATAACTTCTTTCCCAAATACCTAGTCTTCCCATTAAGTATTTCATTTTACTTCTTCCTTACTTCAGCTTCAAATACAGTGCAGGTGTATTCAGGGAAGGAATGGCAGGAGAGCTCTCTTACTTTCATATCAAGTGGTGGGATGTATCCAGAGAAACAAACAGAAGATGGACATGAAGAAATTTTACCTTCCTTTTATGGGACTTTGAAGTATTTCAAAGTGGTACTTTGAGAACCTGATACGGGACTTAAGACTTGGAAAATTTTAGCTTAAGGCAAATAGCCATAAATCTAGCAAGTAATGTGTATGTTAAGCTTTTGTTTCAGAAACTACAGATAAAGCCCATCCTGGCACCTGAGAAAAAGCAGCTGACCTCCTGAGGCATTGGCTAGAGATTACCACCTGGAGACATCTGTATTGGGAAGAAGCAGGTGACTACCCCTCCACCTTGGAGATAGCTAATTGCCCAGGATAGAAATGCTGCAGCTGCTAAATTTCAAAGCTCTTGCCGACCCTTGTTTGCCCTCTCTTAACCCCCTTATAAAAGATCTGGCCAGGAAAGGAAGGAAAGATGATTTGTTCGGGTATGAACCTGCCATCTTCTCAGATCACTGGCCATCTGAATAAAGCACCCATAAAAGGTTCAATCGCTGTCATTGCTTATTGGATTTGGTAGTGACAGGCAGCCTGAACGCCAGTGTCTTTTCCAGTTACAAACCCTTTCTACTTTCCATTATGGTAGAGTGACTATGGAGTGGCTGGAGATTGCTTATCAAATCTTGCATGTTAGCTATTTCTGTGCTATAGCTGCACCAACTCATAGAGATAAGCTATGAGTTTGCATTTTTCTTCACCACCAACACCATATACCTAGTTGTCAGTTTCTCCCCACTTTGAAAACCACTCACAGTCTGACTCAGAGAATCTCTCAAGATCTCATTTCCCAAGATTTTCCATGTGAAACCTCCCCTCTGTCTACATGAAGCCACTTGTAATTGTCCTAAATATTCTAGATCAACATTGTAGGTTAAAGTTTCTCAATCTTTAACATATATCAAAATTACTTGGAGAATTTATTAAGACACAGATTGCTGGACTTTGCTCCCTAGAATTTCTAGTTTGAGGTGTCTGAGGAGGAGCCTGAGAATTTGCATGCCTAACAGTTTCCCAAGTGGTACATATAATGCCAGCCTGGGAATCACATTTTGAGAACCAGTTTTCCAGACTTTTGTTACTCATGAGTCTTTTTATTGCTGTAGCATATCAGGTCGCCATGACCTTAGCAGTGTTAGAAAAGAGAAACACTGTGCTTCTCAACTTTTAATCACCAATGGTCTTATTTAATGCAATTCAAATTCAATAGGTCTTGTGTGGGGTCTAAGATTCTGTTTCTCTAACAGGCTGCCGGAGATACTAATACTATTGTTTATTGGATTACACTTGGAATAGCAAAGTTCTAAACTTTCTTGCCTAAATATTTTTCCTCATACTTATGTCAAAATTATTACCTTCCTTTCTTCTTGGCACTCTGCACCAAGTACTCTAACCTATCTCATCCTTTACAAGCTGCTTCAGGTAATAAAAAATTTTATCCTGCTCTCTACAAACGAAATGGGCCCTCTCTGTCACATGAAGCATCAGGCCTCCACAGAATTTTGTCTGTCTCCAATGTTTACCACTTCCCTCATCTGGGTGGAAGTAGGATTATTTGTGTTCAAATTTATTTGACCTGTGGAACTTTTATTATTTTCATATGTCAAACATTTTTCAGGGCATCTTTACTCCTTTTTAGTGTTTTTCCCTTAATATGTCTATATCTTACTTAACAATATGTCCCACTTACCATTGTAAAATTCTTAGCAACTAGCACAAGGTTTTTCATACAGTAAGTGTTTAATATATATTTACATCATTTTACTGAATTAAATGTTCCTTTATTGATATAATATTCACAACTATCAAGACTCTGATTCTTCTCCTCCTTGCTTTAAGCATTTCTTAAGTTGACAAACAAGTTCCAGCTCTTTCTACAAAGGACTTTTCTCAGAGTCTGCAGCCTTCTTCAGCTCTGGGATTTATAAAAGGCTTTGAGGATCCCTCTGCGTATCTCCTTTGTCTTCACACTGTAGATGATGGGGTTTAGCATGGGAGGTACAAACAAGTAGACGTTGGACATCATGACATGAACAACAGGTGGGGCACTTTTCCAGAAGCGGTGGATCATGGAGACAGCAATTATGGGCACATAGAAAGCCAGCACTGCACAAATGTGTGATATGCAAGTGTTGAGTGCCTTCAGCCGCTGTTCCCAGGATGCAATGGCCAACACAGTTCTCAGAATCAATGCATAGGACAGCAGGATGAAAGTGGAGTCTATGCCATAGGTGAAGATGACCACAAAGAGCCCATAGATGTTGTTAATATGGGTGTCTCCACATGCCACCTTCATGAGATCTGGATGGAGGCAGTATGAGTGATGCAAAACATTGCCCTTGCAGAAGGGAAGTCGTTTCACCAGAAAGGGGAAAGGTAAGAGAGTAGTGAAGCTCTTGGCAAGGATGCCCAGACCCATAGCCAAAATGCAGCTATTAGTGAGCACAGTGGCATAATGCAGTGGGTCACAAATAGCCACAAAACGATCAAAGCTCATGGCCAGCAGTATGCCTGATTCCATGAAAGAGAAAGTATGGATGAAGAACATCTGAACCAAACAAGCATCAAAGCCAACATGGTGGTAGTTGAAGCAGAAGGTAGCAATCACAGTTGGGAGTGTTGAGAAGGACACTCCCAAGTCATTTAGGGAAAGCATAGAGAGGAAGTAGTACATGGGCTGGTGCAGAGCAGGTTCCTGAACCACCAGAGCAAGGATGCTGAGGTTGCCTACAATGGAGATCACGTAAAGGATGCAGAAAACTAGGGCAACCCAGGCTTGGCCTGTCTGCATCCCAGGGATGTCTGTCAGCTGGAGTGTGTCTGGCTGGAAGGGAGTGCCATTGAGGCTCAACATGGCAGGCAGGTGGGAGAATACAGATGAGGAATGAGCCCAAGAGGATGTTTGGGGGAGTTCTTCACTTTCTTTCAGACATCCTGTCTCCAGCACAAAAAGGTCAGAGATTAACAGTGTTTGTCTGTGTTCCTGCTTTTTCTATTAGACTATGAGCTCTTTAAGGGCAGCAACTTGTTTCTACTCATGTCTGTACCACCAGTCCCCAGTACCCTGTCTAGACCATCATAGAAACTCTGTGAAGGTGAAATGATCAAGTGAGTGCCCAACTCACAGCAAAGCAACAAGTCCCCTAATTCTCACCTTAAATGGTAGTACCCATTCACTTTTCCATCTCACCCCAGAAGCCACATTTGGGGAGTTTGGGGAGAAATAAAGGTTAACATAGACAGGGAAAAAGAAATGCTGCTCAAACCTTTGGAGACCCTTTGGAAGAATCAGGGGTGTCCAACCCATAGCCCACGGGGCACATGTGGCCCAGGATGGGTATGAATGCAGCCCAAAACAGAATTGTAAATGTATTTAAAATCTTTTTTCTCATCAGTTTCTGTTAGTGTTTGTGTATTTAATGTGCGGCCCAAGACAACTCTTCTTCCATTGCATCCCAGAGACACCAAAAGATTAGACACTCCTGGTAAATAAAACTTCTACAACTGTAAAATTACAGTTTTAACAACCTTTACTCAGATTTTACCTCAGTCAAAAACTGTTCCACCTCTGTAAAATCTTAAATTCTATTTTTGCTAACATTCTGACCACACCCTTCTAATTTCCAGCTTTCTTACCTTCTAGTGCTCAGGCACTTGCTCTCAGAGTCTCAATAATTCTTCCATTTTTTCTGGTCTATTTGTCTTGTAGCATTTTCTCCCCAACTTGTAGTGGGGGACCTACTCCCCCACTACAGCTGGTATCTTCATCTCCTCCTTGATTCTCACATTCACACAGCAAACCCCAACTTTGACAAATTCTATAACCAAACTGGGTGTGTGGCTGGATAAAACCAAAGAAGCAAATGGTTTTTTTTGGGGGGGGGGGAGGGAATATTGATTATTTACCACTGCCTAAATTTCAAATTTATTTATTGGGTTGGCCAAAAAGTTCATGTGATCTGTTTCCATAAAATAAAAGATACATTTTTCATTTTCACCAATAAATTTATTGATTTGGATATTTTGAGTAAACTGGCTATCTCTCATGTGGTATAACATTGACTGTTCCCAATTAATGTCCCGATTTAGTTGCTATCAACTTCAACTGCTCTACCTGACCATGGCACATTATCCAGGGAGAAATCTTCAGCACAAAACTTAAACTACTATTGACATGCTCGATCAGTCACAGCACCTTCTCCATCTACTAAACAAATCTTTTTTTGCATTTTAATTGCATTTTGACCTTTCTCGAAATAATAATGCATAGTTATTATTGCTGAAAATGTCACTTATTTTCTTTCATCTTCAATATTAAAATAGCTACACAAAAATCCACCAATTTTGATAAGTGTTTTTAAAGTGCATGTTGATATGACTGCTGTCACAATGCAGTCTAACAAAATTGTTTCAAATGAAGTTAAAAACAACTAAGCACTACTGGAGCCATCTTACCAAAAAATAAAAAGGAAAGAAAAAAAAAGCAAACTTTTTGGCCAACCCAATACATCTTTATCCATTCTTATTTCCTGGTCCCTAAGAAAGAGATGTCTCTCCTTCTCCAAGGCCAGGCCCTCCACTTTCAGGATTCCGTTTCTTACCTTACCCTTTGGACACCTTTTCCATCAGTTAGTTGTATTGCATCTTCAGTGTCTCCCTTTCTATCTCTTTCCCTCTGAGTAATAAGCATGTGCAAACCATCTTATTAGAAAAACATAACCTTCCCTCTTTAGCTGCCACTCTATTACCTTCTCCCAATTATTAGCCAAGCTTCTTGAAACATTGTCTCTCCAGATGCAAAAGAAGGGAACCTTGTTTATGTTTCCATTTCTCCAATTCTATTCTGAGATCATTAAAGTCAAGGATTCAACCTTCTTTGCCTTACCTCCTACCACTGCTCAATTTAGTCTAGTGTGGCTTCCACATCCCACCTTGCCAAGGGAAAATAATTTCTCTAAGGTTACCACTGATCTTTTTGTTGCTAAATCTAGTTATAAACATTTTCAATACTCATCCATTTGGTCTCCCTACCTGCGTTAATTCTGTTGATAACTCATTTTTTTAGAACCACCTCCTTCCTTCAGAAGCACCATTTCTCCATGTTTTGCTCCTGCTTTGACGTCTTCTCTACCTTCTTTACTGAATCCAATTTCTCTGTCATTGTTCTTAAACAGCATCAGATTAACCTCAGGAAAAGTAAGCAATCAGAACAGTGCAAATTGAGAAACTATATCATAAAGGACATTTTCTCAGCCTTACCTAAAATTCTCTAATTGTATTCCCATGATACTAGGTATCTCATACCAGACCTCTGCTTTAGAATTTAGGCATGGTAGTTCTCTTATTCCTTTGACTTTTTCTGGAGTTTTCATTCTCTTCTTAGCTGTCTTAGTAAATACAGTGAAAGTAGATGGTTAAAAGAGCTTAGAAAATGCCCAGATAGCTATCATAATCCTGAAAGTATATGGAGAATTAGAAGGAATTTGTCTATTCTTTTTGGGTTCTTTCTTTTGCAACTGAGAATTTTAAAAAAAAGTTGTTAATCAGTAAATTAACAAGTTTTAACTGAGAATTAACAAAAGTTCCAGCTGAGAATTAACAACACTTGTTAATCAATTTCTTTTCCATATCCTTCCTCTAAATTTCTTTCCCTGCCCCCATACAGGTTTTAAGTCAATGTTCCAAGAAATCTTACATCCAGCCTATCTGCATCTACTTTTTTTATCTTCTTCATTCTAAAATTATCTTTAAATTCTGAAGAAATGGAAAGACAGTTGAAGTGTCAACAGATACTACTGACTCTTCTACAAGATAAATTGACCCCACAATCCTTAACTCCTGATGTGCAAAATTAGGTATCCCAGAAGGTCATATTTCATGCTCCAGATTTTCCTCAGCGTGGAAAGGAACTTTGAAGATTTCTCTCCCAAATAGAACATATTTTGCCACCACCAAACAGCCACTTTTTCTTTGTTTTGACCGTGGAAGTGTCAGTTAAGGCTTCTTAGATATGACTAATCAAGGAAGAAATGTTAAGACAATGGAGACAGGTATAAACAGTGCCTTTCTTTTGCACACCATGCACATGAGCATGCACATACACAGTCACACAAAGGTACTAGCAAATATATATTTTGCACTTTTATACACAATTACACACTCAGCTACTCATAGGTACTCTCACATCAAGCGGACAGAAACTATTGCACACTCCCTTAGTCACATGTACCACTAGCACAGCCACAGAATTTAAGAAGACTCATACTTACTCATTGCAGTTATGCACTATGTTTCAGACACCCTCCCATGTTTATACCAGTTGGACACATACTTACAAACACACAGCCAAAAATACACCTGCATTAACAGACCAACAGTAATATTCCACCAAATACATTCCCATGACCTACTCTGCACTGAAAATCCAGCCAAGATTGAAGATCACGTTGCTGAATGACTTCAGTTCATTTGCTTCTGTGATTTTTTTCTCTAGCTGCACACCCAAGACTTAAATATAGGAGACAATAATTCAAATTTCAGGGAGAAAAAGTATGAAACACCTTAAATATAAAATCTAGACTTAATGAATCAGCCCCTTCACCTAAGGTTATGTGATTGTGATTTGGTATTAGAATTTTGATCCAGATGGGTACCTAGCATCTAGGTCTGTGCTCATGGGCTGGGAAGGGAACAGATTTGCTCATGCTTGGAGGAGAAATAGGAGGGTCAGAGGCAGTCTAGGGTTGCAATAAGAGTTTTAAAGCTCATGAAAGTTTTAGGTAAGAGACCCAGGTGGGCAGTTTGAGGGAAGGGCACTCACTAAGTGGAAGAAGTTCTTTTCTCTGTAGCTGGACGTACTGGTCTGTGGATCCAGCTGGCAGAGTGGCATCAGCTCACTCACCTACGTCTAATAAATTTATGAACACCCCAGAGTCCCTAGGCAATGTTTATTTGTGGTTGCAGGAGGAGAGTGGAAAGGAAATGGGGAGGGTGGGATCAATGAGTAGTGCTGGGCCATCAGACAATTGTTCCTAGGAGAATCCCTTTCCTGGCCTCATTAATCCCTAATGTCATCGTTTGTATCCATTACTAAGTTAAGCTTCCCTTGATCAGGAAGTGTAAATAGTTGCATGAATACAAACATACCTAGTCATCAACATTCTGACAACCCCACAGATACACCTTTCAACATACTCAGCTGCAAATAAGTTAGCAAATAAGCTAACATTCACATCGACTCTTTCAGATCCATACACATACAAACAGATAAATACAAATATGCTCATACAACTGCCCACTCGCCTTGTCACTAATCACATATCTTGACAGGTCAAACACACACTATAATCCCTGTATACTTACACTGATGACAGAGACCAGTGTAGGTTGCAGACATAGTTTTAGAAATAGATAGTTAAGTGGAGATTTATCCAGATACTTGAAGAAACAATTAGATATGTTCCAAACATACTCCATGCTCACATATCCAAAAGTATACATTTCAAACACATGCCCATATTCTCATTGATAGATCTACAAAATGCCCACAAATAATACCCCCATCTCCGCACAGATTCATATATAGAATTTAAATTTATGGCTTTTTTTGTAATAATGCGTATTAGCACCCATATAACATGCTTTTTCTGCAAGCATTCCTTCTGCTCCACCACTGAACAGGACCTAAAAATTACAAACTTAGTTCAATTCAACAAAGACCAGACAAAAAATAGAAGAAAAACACATTTTTTGAGCATGATTTTGCTTCAGGCATTCCTCTCAGCACTGATGGTACAGACAGGAATAAAGACCCAACACCTATTCTTGCAAAGAAGATAAATATTTTAAAAAATGATCCACTCAACAATCCAGATTTCCTCTGGAGGCACATATGACTCCAGATGCTACCTGGAAATATGGAATAAACTTATCTTACAACAAAACCAATGCTTTTGTCAGAACCTATCTAATAATGTGCATGTAAGGCCTGTGCATTATATGTTTGAAAGAAATGAAATAACTATATAAATGATTAAACCTTAATTATATGAATACTGAAATAGTTAAAGGGAAATGTTTTGATGTTGCAACTTTAGTTTTTAAACGCATTTTATTGTATTTTATTACCACTTATTTCCCTTATACCCTCTTTTACCTCCACTTACTTGCCTCCTCCTGCAATCACCACACTGTTGTCCATGTGCATGAATTCTTTTTCTTTTTTGCTTGATCCTTCCACCCCTTAATCCCCACACCAAGCTGTCAGCCTGCTCTCTATCTATGAGTCTGTCTCTATTTGCTTGTTTAGTTTGTTCATTATATTCCACATATGAGTAAAATCATATGGTATTAATCTTTCTCCAAATGGCTTATTTCACCTAGCATAATCTTCTTCAGGTCCATCCATGCTGTTCCAAAGGGTAAAATTTCCTTCTTTTTCACAACCAAGTAGTATTCCATTGTGTAAAGGTCCCATAGTTGTTTTATCCACTTATCTACTGATGGACACTTGGGCTGCTTCCAAATCTTGGCTATTGTAAATAATGCTATAATGAACATAGAGGTTCTTATATTATTTTGAATTAGTGTTTCAGGTTTCTTTGGATGAGTTCCTTGAATTGTAATCACTGGGTCATAAGGCAGTTACATTTTTAATTTTTTGAGGTAAATCCATACTGATTTTTACAGTGTCTGCACCAGTTTGCATTTCCATCAAAGAATGTGAAGAAAGGGCAACTTAACTCTGAAGTACAGTAATAAGATACATGGAATGATGGATGACTAGAAGGATAGACACATGGCTAATTACATGCTAAAGATGGCAAAATAAAAATTTATATGTAAGTAGTGGGTATACTGGTATTTACTGTAAAATTCTCTCAAGTTTTCAGTGTATTTAATTTTTTTCATAATAAAATGTTGGGATGATTTTTTAATTTATTATTAAAGTTTAGCTAGCATGCAATGTTACATTAGTTTCAGGTATACAACATAATAATTCAGCATTTATATACTTTATATTGTGATTGCCACAGTAAGTCCAGTTAAATTTCATGAATTAAAAAGAAAACAAAAACAGATGGAGCAGGACATAGACCATTCTTCTGAAAGCAAAAACCATGTTCAAAACTGCAGTGAAATTCTACCAAATGCATATGATCTCAAGACCAAGTTTAAACCAACCCTGAGCATCTATTCTGTAAACTCTATATTAATACATGTTATAGGATGAATTTTACATGTTTTGCATAGTTGATAACTTTTCATATGGTTAAAACAAGAATCAAATTTCTCAGCTGTATCTTGTTTTATCCCAAAGTTAACTGCTTATGATTAAGAAAGACACTCATTTCCATACCGGTGTCCCATCATAGGGCCATCTGGTTCTTCCTCCAGGCTATTCTCTATCCACTGGAGTCTACAGAATCAGGCAGAGCCAGCTATAATGGAGAGTATTCAATGTTTTCATGGCAGAAATGAACAGTGTTGTTTAAAGGATGTCATCGATTCTACCTGAGTGGGTAAAGTATTAGAATAAAAGTAAGTTTTGATTGTGTGCCAGTCTTGAAGTAGTTTCCAGAAAAATGTGCCTATTTGGTTGTGAGAAAGATAATTTCATACAACAAGATTTCTACTTCTCACAATTCAAGTTCAATCACTCTCATCTTTCACAAACCATAGTGAGATATACCTTACATGGTGCTGACTATCACAGTCAAAGTCCATGGGAAGTTGCACATCTTACTATGCTAGTGATACATGAAGACTGAGGTGAGTGAATGAATAGGTTTGATTAAGATCCATTCATACTCTTCTGCAGCTCTTCAGCATATCACAGGAGTCAAAATATTACTTGATGAATACCCCAAGCTCCACTCTAGTGGACTTCCAGATGTGTTCAGCTGCTGGGAAGAATTGGCTAACAGGGGTATATCCCTCTGTCCACGCTCCTACCTAAAGCAGTCTCTGGCATTGTTTGTGTCTCATCCAAGATTCCAGCTTGTGCTGGTTGGGATCCCCTTGGCTCCAGCGCCAACAATACCACCATTAACTTTCCAGCTAAGAGATGGTCATGGCTTTCTGTTGTTGCAAATGTCTAGGTTACAGTAGCATCTGCTGGTCAGTTTATCAGTTCTTTTGAAACCTGTGTAAACAATTCCAAAGATTAAGTGCATTGATTGTATTGGTTATTATATTATTTTCACAGTCTCAATCCCATCTTTTATATTATTATTTGTGAGACTGGGACTACACCTCTGCAAACTGTATTTCTCTTTTGCTAAGGAGCTCCCAAGATCTGCAGATGGAGGTGAGATGTGGGAATGAATCTCTAGGAAGCTGACATGGGAAGACTTGCTTTATGTTGCTGTGAATGTTTCCCCAGTACAATTTCTTTACCCAAGCACCAGGGGTTAATCCAGTGGCATTAATGGGTTTCATAGTGTAACTTTTTAACACTTCTGAAAACAGTCTTACCATGACCTCCTAAAGACCTTAGGACAAACCAGAGAAGTCCTCAACTCCTCCCATTTCAGAGGTCAGGTGTAAGTCTCGGGCATTCAGGGTCTCTTGTATTTTATAAACTCTGTAATGGGGAAATATAAAAAACTCAGGGTGTCATTAAAAATCTCAAGGGTTTAGGAAAAGAATCACATAGCAAGAAAAGTTCATAGTGAATCTTATAGCTATAGGATTTACCAAGAAGACTACTTTTCTTAATTTATTTTTTCAATTATAGTTTACATGCAATATTATTTTTGTATTACTTTCAGATCTACAACTTAGTGGTTAGACAATCATACTTTATAAAATGTTCTTATTATTTGAAGTATACATCTGGCACCATATGTAATTATTACAATACTAATTATTATATTCCCTATGCTGTATCTCACATCCTTTCCCTTACTAATGACAATTTGTAACTTTCCTTTTGAACTTCTTAATCCCTTCATCTTTTTCACCCCATCTGCCAAACACTTTCCCCTCTGGCAACCATCACTCTCTTCTCTGTCTCTATGAGACTGTTTCTGTTTTGTTTCTTTGTTGATTTCCATTTATTAGAGTCTACATATAAGTGAAATCACAACAAAGAGTTTCAAATGGGAGAATTCCCACAGGGGAAATGATGTGAAGGAAGTCCCAGAAGCACAAAGTCATAAAGTAGAGTATTTATTTGAGAGTCTGCAAGAAGTTGAGGAAGACAGGAACACATATTGTGACTAAAGAGAGGTCACTGGGGAAAAAGTATGAAAGGGTCTCATACATGTTCAGATGCTGCAAATCTTTCAGAGGGAATGGTTTGAGAACAGAGAACAGACAAATCCGAAATTGCACAGCTGCAGTTCAGGGGAAAAAGCAGGATGGGCTTTTGAGAGGAGAAATTCCAATGAGCTAGGAGTTTGAGGTGTACTTATACATGGAACACAATTTAAAAATGGACTTTTCATGTCTCGATATGGGTAATACATGAAGGTAATGGATACTATAACCTTAATGGGTAACATTAGGAAATTTTGAATTAGTTTTCAGAGAATTGGTTACCTGACTTTTAAACTCCTTCTCCAAATTTAGTGGTTCTCAACCAGGAGTGCTTTTGTCCCTCAGGGGACATTCAGCAAAGTCCATGGGCCTTTCTGGTTGTCATAACTGGGGTGGAGCATCTACTGGGTAAGGACCAGGGTTGTTGTTAAATATCCTATGGTGCACGTGACATCACATTATGACAAAAAATTATTTAGCCCATAATGTTTATAGTGTTGGGATGGACAAAGTCTGCCTTCATTAATATACAACTGAGTTGTGAATTAAAGAATTTAAATAAAGATTTCTAAGGAGATCTTTTGGAAAGAGCTGAGTCTCGCAGCCCACTCCACACATTCAAGAGAAGGGGATGGGTGGCACACTTCACTTTACCTTGAGTCAAAAAAGGGAAACCTCAAGGATTCTACTCAGGCAATACATGTCCCTGAAATGTGGGGAGAGAGACACACAACAGACTTTCCTTACTCAAGCCTGGGAATCTAAATGGAGAGATAAAAGTTGCCTTGTTGTTCTGATAGCAGGATTGGATGGGAAATACATCACTGTTTTGGGTAGGGCATTTTTTGTAATAGCAGAAGGCTGACCATTTTCTTGATGGGTTACATGCTAAAAAGAGATGGCATGGTATTGTCTTAGAGCCTGTGCTAAAGAATGTATGGCTCTATAAGGGGGTTCTGGGTGGTGGATAGAGTCATAAGCAATCATACAGAGAATATTTTTTTAAAAGTTTACATCAGAGGGATTTCCGGCAAAGATGGAGGCATAGGTAGACACATTGTGCCTCCTCACACAATCAAAATAAGGACAACAACAATTTAGAAACAAAAAACAATTAGTACTGAAAAAAATTGAGCTGTATAGAAGTCTGACAACCAAGCAGTTAAAGCAGACACATTCATCCAGACTGGTAGGAGGGGCAGAATCCAGTGGCCAGGCGGAGAAGGGTCATGGCAAAGCAGTGGCCCAGTGAGGCGGCAGATTTTGGAGGGGCTCAGAGCACAAGTCAGCTGGCATGGCCTGGTGGTCCCATATTCATGTGCAGATAAACCAGGCAAAACTGGGGAATGAGACAGGCCGTGCAACCCAGGGTCCCAGTGCAGTGAAATAAAGTCTCAAAACACCAATAGAAAACACCTGTGGGGGTTAAGGTGCTCCCAACCTTGCAGGAGAATTCATTGGAGAGACCCACAAGATCCTAAAACATACACAAATGGGAATCAGCACCAGAAGGGCCCAATGTGCTTGTGGGAAACAAGGGAAGTGGCTGAAATATGGCAGACAGCAGAGCAAGCACCATTGTTCTCTCTCAGACCCCTGCCCCACAAACATCACAACCCAGCCACTGGGCTGCCCCACCCTGGTGAACACCTAAGGCTCTGCCCCTCACTATGTAACAGGCATGTCAAGATAAAAAAAAATGGCCCAAATGAAAGAACTGATCAAAGCTCCAGAAAAAATACAAAAAGCGACAAAGAGATAGCCAGCCTATCAGATGCACAGTTCAAAGCACTGGTAATCAGGATGCTCAGAGAATTGGTTGAATTTGGTCACAAATTAGATGAAAAAATGAAGACTACACTAAGTGAAATAAAGGAAAATATACAAGGAATCAATAGTGATGGGAAGGAAACTGGAACTCAGATCAATGGTGTGGACCACACGGAAGAAAGAAATCCAATCAGAAAAGAATGAAGAAATATGAATTAAAAAAAAACGAGGAGAGGTTTAGGAACCTCCAGGATATCTTTAAATGTTCCAACATCCAAATTATAGGGGTACCAGGAAGAAAAGAGTAAGAGCAACAAGTGGAAAAGTTATTTGAACAAATAATGAAGGACAACTTCCCTAATCTGGCAAAGGAAATAGACTTCCAGGAAGTCCAGGAAGATCAGAGTCCCAAAGAAGTTGGACCCAAGGAGGAACACACCAAGGCACATCATAATTACATTAGCGAAGGTAAAAATGAAGGAGAGAATCCTAAAAGCAGCAAGATATAAGGAGGCAGTTACCTACAAACGAGTGCCCATCAGACTGTCAGCTGATTTCTCAAAAGAGACCTTGCAGGGAAGAAGGGGCTGGAAAGAAGTATTCCAAGTCATGAAAGGCAAGGACATCTAAGATTGCTCTATCCAGCAAAGCTTTCACTTAGAGTGGAAGGGCAGAGAAAGTGCTTCTCAGATAAGGTCAAGTTAAAGGGGTTCATCATCACCAAGCCCTTATTACAGGAAATGTTAAAAGGACTTATCTAAGAAAAAGAAGATAAAAAACATGTACATTAAAATGACAGCAAAGTCACAATAATTAATAACCATACCTAAAACAAAACCAAAAACAAACTAAGAAAACCACTAGAACATGAACAGAACCACAGAAATGGAGATCACATGGAGGGTTAGCAACAGGGGAGTGGGAAGGGGAGAGAGAGGGAAAAGGTACAGAGAATAAGTAGCATAGATGGTAGGTAGAGAATAGACAGGGGGAGGGTAAGAATAGTGTGGGAAATGTAGAAGCTAAAGAACTTATAAGTATGACACATAGACATGAACTAAAGGGGGGAATGTGGGTGGGAGAAGGTGTACAGGGTAGAGAGGAGTGAAGGGGAAATATGGGACAACTGTAATAGCATAATCAATACAATATATTTTTTAAAAATTTACATTAAGTGGCGATGAAGTAAAAGATAGAGAGAAGGGGAAAAGTTTCTTGGAATGATTTCTGAAAGCACCCAAAGAAAGAAGTCAGCTTTAAACATTTAACAAACCTAAGTAAACACCATAGCAGCTAACTGAAGCAGTAAAGAATTATGAAGCTTCCACTTCTCCTTCTCTCTCCTTGGAGAAGTCAGAAATCACAGATAACAAGCGAGGAATGGGAGGAGGGAAAAGGCTATACTCTAGACACGGGGAAGCTTCACTTATAACCTGAGGCTGGATATTCTAATTATTTACCTGAGGATGTTTTATTATCTGAATATGACCAAAAGTCTCAGTGGTAAAAAAAAACCAAAACAAAACAATAATTAGCCCTATTCAATACATCTAAAGTGAAAAGAGCCCTGGCTGGCGTAGCTCAGTGTATTGAGTGTGGGCCTGTGAACCAAAGGGTTGCTGGTTTGATTTCCAGTCAGGAAGGTACATGCATGGATTGCAGGTGTGAGAGCAACCACACACTGATATTCCCCTCCCTCTCTTTCTCCTTCCCTTCCCCTCTCTCTAAAAATAAATAAATAAAATCTTTAAAAATAAAAGAGAAAAGAAACATAAAAGTAGTTATTTTTATTATACTTTATTTGTGGGCTCGATCAAAATATTATATAACTCTGAGATCTCTCTTAGAAGGCTATGAGCTCTTCTCATTATAGTGCCATTCATTGCCAGATGGTGTCTTCCATTGGGTGTGGAAATTGTCTTGCAAATTGCTGAGTTATTTTTCAACTAAAAGAGCACATGCTTTATTCTCATAAGTCATTAAGAGCCTCAAGAGACTAAAACCTTCCTAATGAATTTCAGACACAGTCAGCACCACTCCTCTCTCCAGGGGCTTTGAATGAGATAAAGCAGCAGGCACAGATTCACTTTAAAGGACAGAGAGAAGCATGTGCTGTTGTTCTGTGGAATCTCTCACCTGACTCTTCTGGTGAGTTCTGAAACTCTGAAAGGGTATGCTAGATGATGCTCCTGAAGCCTGCTCCGAGAAAGGGTTACATTGGGACAGGGGTAGGGTGAGGGAGAGACTTGGGTGGAGGTTATCTGATAACAGCATCTTAGAGTGATCAGAGAAGCTGGAAAGTTCCCTTGACTTGGGGGTCTTGTTCTGGAACTTCCACTAAATGATTTTTTAACTGTATTTATCTGGCCAGCTCACTTTCCAGAGTCAACTCCTTGGGATGAAGGATTGTCTGTCTTATTAACGTTATTGAAAGGTCAGGGAGGAAAGCAGGACTCAGTGTATAGGAAAGATAAAGAAATCCAGGAGCAAAGTGGTCACAAACTATTATTCCATGACTCAAACCAAAAGCTGAGCCAGGATATGGAGTCAAACTGCTCTTGTATTATGGATTCTGCAATAAAATATGTAAAAGTTCCCCAGCAGATTCATAGAGTAGGAGAAATCAGCTATAAACTTGAGATGAACTATGAACACCTCAACATTTCTTTCACTATGCATGATGCAGATTGAAACTGATGGTCTTTAAAGGAGCCTTTCTATACATCCCTCCAAACCCATGTCTACCATATTTTGCCTTTTTTTTCCAGCCTCCTTAGCAAATCTTCTTGGGCATTCTTTGTGTGACCAAAAATTTAAAAGTAAACTAAAAGAACAACAGAATCATAAAGTATCTTAGAACATGTTCTTTTAAAATGATAAAGAAGAGTTCACTGAAAAAAGAATCATTTTTCCCAAGCTCATACAGCCGGGGCATGTCAGAGCCAGGGTTAAATCCCAGGACTCCTGACCCCTAGCCCAGGTCCTTTCTCTCTAAACCACTCTGGCTCCTGCATGATTTCAGTTAAAGAAAAGGTTCTGGATTCCAAATAAAATACAGCCAGCATGGGAGACAATTACTTTCCACATCATTTTCTCCACATAAATTTGACTTTAGCATTCCCTTTGTTTAAAGGCACCTGAGATACCTCCGTTCAGAAATGTGTACCTATATTTTCCTTTTCAAATTCTCCAACACTTTAATGATGCTTTAAAGATCTCAGTAAGATATTAGAGAGTGTTAACAGATTTTTTAATGGAGATTTTATCCCCTACTTGCATGTACAACAAGGCAAGCTCACCTCGTGGGCTTCAGTGTCCACATCTGTGAAGAATAGAATGAGTAATGGGCTACAAAAGCTCTTGCAGAGTACCTAGGAAATGCATGTACTCAACAAGAGTAGTTTTTCCTTACTATATTCTTTCCTTCATACTCATCCAGACAACCAAGAAGGTCTGTGGACACTGGATATGACAAAGAATGTGAACCTGGGACTGTTCAGGTAGACTTTTTGCCATAAATACTAAAACTTAGGTTTTTATGCCCAGATTGGTTCTGGCCCTGGCTTCAGAGATTCCTGCTTTTATTAAAGCCTATTTTCCTCTCCTTTCTCTTTCTGTTTCCTTTACATAAGCTCAGTTCTCTTGTTTGCTCTGATCACCTCTATGAGGCTCTGTATAAAAAATGAGAACTGTAGTTCCCATTTAGTCAAGTGGGAGAGACAAGAAGCAAACAAGGTCAGTAAGTCCTAGATCCTGAGGAATCACAGTCCCAGACAAGAGACAGGCATGCACAGACTGAGCTCCTGGACCAGAAGAGATGCAACTAATCACACAGAGAAGTGGCCACTGACTCTGTGGAAACCACACCAAGACCTGAGTTTTATACTGCCAGAGAAAATCCAGGAGGTGTCCTGGGCTGGTGATGTTGTATCACATAGCATCTCTGTGGCTCCCAAGTCCCCCTCCGCCTCCATTTCCATCAAGAGGAATCTGATTATGCTGTGGTCTTGCTTTGCTAGATATTGGAGAGGAAGGAGAAGGGAGAAATAGTAGTGTATATTTCTGAAACTCCTCTTTCAAAAGAGGTTACCTTATAAGCCTGAAACTTGTCTTTCAGATGAAAAGCCTAACCTATCTTTATTCACAATGAGAAAATGAATATGAAATGGTTTCAAAACATTAGAATGATAGCAAACCAAACTATATACTCACTCTCACAGAGAAACAGTTGTGAGTTAGGCTCTAGGAATTGAGGATGTAATATGTGTAAGAAAAATAGTAAATTCAATGCATGATGGGGAAAGCAGTGCCTAAATGTGGGTGAGTTAATAATGGGGAAGTGGGGGAAAAGTAGAACTCTACAGATATGCAGGTGGAAGAGTTGTGAGAGTATATAAACCTCTGCATAACCTGCATGTCATGCATATATAAATGCTACATACATGTCAGTGTGGACTGAGCACAATAGGGCATGTGCATATTCAAGAGTATACAGGTCAAGGGGTAGTGTGCAAATACATTTATACACTAAAAATAAATGGTGATAGAGCTGTGAGTGAGTGTTTCACAGAATATGAGTGGGATCTAACATAAGGCTGGTGTGAAGGGTCATGAATGTGTTTATGTAACAGACATTTTGAGGGTACATATGACTGTGAAAGTCTGCCTTTGGAACAAGGCCCCCCCCTCAGGCTGCATGATAGTGCACCTATAGAACATTAAGGGAAGAATTCATAAGTTTTTAACAATTGACAGCTTTGTGCTGTTGCAGAAACATATGATTTCTTTGTTGCTTTTTTGCAGCAACTCTGACAATGGAAAGCTGAGGTCTGGAGGCAGTCATTTCCTCTACATCCTGAAGCCCCTCCCTCTCCCTGACCAAATAGTCATAACTCAGACTAGCTCTGGGGAATGTCTCATTAGTCAGTGACAGATCTAAATTAAACATATTCAAAGATATATTTAAATGAATACTTCCGAGTGCTATTGATAATTCAGATTCCTAGTGTCCTTTTATACATTTCCATTCAATTACCCTTCTAAAACACATTAAAATTGTGAAAATATAATTTAAATCTTTTCCTTGTAAATAATTTATATTTTTGAAGTATTTGTCAATGTCTTTCTTCTTCCATTAAACAGAGGGAAATAGTAACCCAGCCTGTGTGGCCAGATGATCATAAAATACAAAGAAAGGATATCATCTGTGTAAACATCATCTGTTGTGCCTCTCACTCCTTGGTTTCTTCTCCTCCAGTAAGTGCACCTCTCAGAAATCTCCAAGTCCGATGGTCTCACCCTGAAGAGTGTCCTGGCTTCCTCCTGCCATGGCATTGTTCAATGTCACTCATCCTGCTTCCTTCCTCCTGACTGGTATCCCTGGTCTGGTGAGCTCTCACTCTTGGCTAGCAGGGCCCCTCTGTGTAATGTATGCTGTGGCCTTTGGGGGCAATGCAGTGATTTTGCAGGCTGTGCGAATGGAGCCCAGCCTCCACAAGCCCATGTACTACCTCCTGTCTTTGCTGTCCTTCAGTGATGTGGCCATGTCCATGGCTACACTGCCTACTGTACTCAGAACCTTCTGCCTCAATGCCCGCAACATTGCTTTTGATGCCTGCCTAATTCAGATGTTTCTCATTCATTCCTTCTCCATGATGGAATCAGGTATTCTCCTGTCCATGAGCTTAGACCGCTATGTGGCCATTTGCAATCCCTTGCACTATGCCACTGTGCTCACCGATGGAGTCATCGCTGGAATGGGTATAGCTGTGACTGCTCGGAGCTTCATTACCCTCTTTCCTCTTCCATTCCTTATCATGAGGCTGCCTATCTGCAGATCCAATATCCTTTCCCACTCCTACTGCCTACATCCAGACATGATGAAGCTGGCCTGTGCTGATATCACTATCAACAGCATCTATGGACTCTTTGTTCTTATATCCACCTTTGGCATGGATCTGTGTTTTATCTTCCTCTCCTATGTGCTCATTCTGCGTTCAGTCATGGCCATTGCTTCCCATGAGGAACGCCTCAAAGCTCTCAACACATGTGTGTCACATATCCTGGCTGTACTTGCATTTTACGTGCCAATGATTGGGGTCTCCATAGTGCACCGCTTTGGGAAGCATGTCCCACGTTACATACATGTCCTCATGTCCAACATCTACCTTTTTGTGCCCCCTGTGCTCAACCCTCTCATTTATAGCGCCAAGACAAAGGAGATCCGCCGAGCCATTGTCCGCATGTTTCGCCACATCAAAATGTGACCTTTGCTTTTGGCTTTAAAATATGATGTTTATTGTAGCCATAGGCTGCCACCCATTGGTATTATCATGATTATTGTCATCATCATCATTTCATCATCAAGAATAAGATATATATGTGTACTGGGGAAAATGGAATGACAAAACTTGTAACAAAACAAACAGTAGTAGCTTCAGCAAACATCAATGGCATTATTAGAAAGATAAATGTCAGAGGAAATTGAATTATTAGACAAAACTTTAAAGAGGAAAGTTAGCCCAAGCTAGGAATCATTTTCTACAATACAGTAATATGACTAATGTAATGATAACTAAACATTGAGTCTTTAAAGTGCCAGGGTCTGTTCTGTTCTAAATTATTTATGTGCGTTAATTCACTTATTCTTCATAACAGCCCTAAGAGGTGCAGAGAATTAAGTAAATTTTTCAGGGTAACACAGATAATATGTCATTTAGATGAGATTCAGTACTAGTCTGGCTCCATAATTTGTACCAGCCTCTCTGTCTAATGGCATCACTATTAACACTACCATTCCTTTCTTGCTTTCATACCACTTTCACTCCCCAAAATTCATGAGCTGTTTTGACCTCACAATAAGAAACTAGATACACTGTCAGAACTTGCTATAAGATATATGAACAAACATGACCCAGGAAATAGAGTAATCTATTTAAAAAAGACAAAAAAACTTCTAGATTCCTCTGTTTCCTTTATCTGCCTACCACTTAATCCTCCCCCAAGAAAAGCAATGTTCAATAGCTGAACCATAAAATTTTTTGACATTATACTAGACACATGACCTCCTTCTTTTCCCTTTTTGGGTTTTTAATTTGCTTCCACACAATGACATAATAAGACACATTAGAAATTGTGTCCTACTAGAATTTCCAGTTACAAAAAGGGCTGGGATAGGCAAAGTAGAGCATTTATGATTTGGACATCAGAAAATAATTCTTTCAGACCTTCTCTTAGATTGATGTTGCATACTCTTTCCTTGATATCAGAGAAATAAAATTCAATAAGAAATCTTTTGGCCTAATTTTAGTGGTCTCAGACTAAACTCATGCTTACTTCTAGACTAAAATAAAGGTGATGCCCTACAGAGTCTAACCTAACTCACCAGTGAAACTGGGTCAGAGATCTCATACCAACAGAGCACATAGTTATCTAGAGTTTTTATCTTTGTACTATGTTCTCCTGAGAAAATATCAAGGAGAAGTACCAGGTGCCAGAGGGAGGAAACTATTTCTGAATGTAGATAATGTAAATATTTTGGATCCAGTGTTTCCAGAAACACATTGCTAAGTTTAATAAGAGATTCACAATGTCTGTGTCATTGTCCACTAAATAAACCATTTTGAGGGAAAGATTGAATATACCTCAGCATAATTTTATATGAAAAATAATTGAGGTATTAGAGATCCCGACTCAGAATATTGTCTTAGTCAATTTAAATAATGAGCATTCTAATTCATGCAAGAAACTATTGCAACATCAAATAATAATAATTAATAATTTATAATGCCTTGAGAATTTAGTTTAAATGAATATATAGAGGCAAAGGCAAGGCTTGGGAAAGCTACTGTATGAGAATGAGGGAAACACTGAGTCCCACCCCAGGGAGAAGATGGGAAGACATCCTTTTGACCACAGGCCGAACTTTGAAACCCAATGGTATAACAGGAGAAAAGATGAAGGGCAAGGGAGTATGAGCCTCTTACAAGATCTTCTGGCTACTCTCCACTTTATTTCCTTTCTTTTTGCTCCACCATAAATTAGAAATGCTGCTTATTTACAGAGGATAAGGGAAAAACATTTTTAGGTTTTGTCTTTTCTTTTGAGACAGGTGCCATAAGAAAATTTTAAGGCCACTCTTGCAATTTATGTTTTAAGAAGGACTCACATACAGTCCTGTTTTGGGCCTTAAGTAGAAATTCTTTGTTAACTTTTTGTTTAACGGGATTGTTTTTTCAACTCACATTTTTCCCCTCTTGGTGGTAAAATACTTAGACTTTGGTCCAGTAAAAAGAAGAAAAGAAATTTCACATTTCTTTATTTTAAAGATTTTATTTATTTATTTTTTAGAGAGTGTAGGGAGGGAGGGAAATATCACTGTGTGGTTGCCTCTCATGCGCCCCTTATGTGTTCAGTGTCACATAAGAAAATGACACTGAACACACAAGCTAAGCTAGTGAGATGACTATTTTGAAGTTAATGAGAAAAAAATTCTGAATAAAAAAGGTCATTATTTTGTCTTGCCTTGTCATGGGAGCTTATCTCATGCTCAGGGCCCATGCTGGGTGGGTTGATGAAGAAAGAGCGAGAGAAAAGAACCTAGAACAGGAGATTAAGAAAGAATTCTTGATCTCTGTGCCTCATAGTTAAGACTCATAGAAAAGTTAATATAAACAAAGTCTGATAAAGAATTGAAACAAACACACAAATCCATATTATGTGGATTGTATGAAACTAATTTATGTTCACTCAGGAAGTGGAAAAACCTTCAGAAACTGTAGCATGGTGGAAGAGGGTAACACACCGGGCCCTGGGCATGGCAGGCCATCAGTCTTGCTGTCTGCGTACCACAGAGAGGTCCAGCCTCACTTCACAAAACCATCTCCAGACCTGATCAGCTCTGCTGGGGCAAGGCTACTATACTCCTGCAGTTACAATTCAGGTGGACAAGAAATGCACTTTACCCAGAAACTATTTTTAAAAGAATTAATAGGAACAGGGCACAAAGAGTCTATCTTCTTTTTTTTTAATAGATAATGTTTTTTTATTATTGTTCAATTACAGTTTTCCCCCGTTACTCTCCCCTGCCCTACCCACCCCAACCTTCAACTACCTTTGGAGTTAAGGTTATCATAGATGTGTCCAACTAGGGGTAGGTGGGTGTAGTTTGTGTTCATATTTATACATTTCTTTTCATTTTTCTTTTCTTCTATTATCCATGGAAAACTTATTTATCAGCTACATAAAATAAATACAGGAGATAAATTATCCATTAAGCAATCATTTTATTAGTTTGTTTTGTACATGTGTAACTCAGAGGTCAGCTGATACCACCTAAGCATTTCATATTTTACTGAAATTTATGTAAACCTCCAAAACTCTTCAAGAGAAAATATAATCCCCTGCCAAAACTTTCTGTAAACTTGTGGAGTTATGACTCCACTTACCTAAAACACTGGTATGTGACAGGCTATATTAAAAGTTTAGATGACAGAGATCTCAACTAATAGAAACGCATAAAGCAGAATTAGTTATTGGATAATCTTGATCTTATATCATTTACTGCCAGTCATGTTTCCTCAGAAAATTTCTCCCCAAACTGTTTTTCAGCCTTCGTTCCTCCTGCCCTCTGGCATGTATTGTAGATACTGTCTTCTACTCAACCCCAGATCTAAAAACTGTGGAGAATTCTGGAGGGAGACTATATAATTCTGGTGGAAAACTATGTTTTTCACAAGCTTTTTTTATTTTGTTTGCTTATAAGACACACAACAGCTGACTTATTTATTTATTCAACAATATTTATTGAAATCTAAAATGCAGCCAGCACAGTATTAGGCCTGAGAGCTCAGTGATTATGGAATTTAGTCACTGGGTTTTGTGAGAGAACCCTACCTGAAAAGAGGTGGAAGGAGTATGCCCAAGTCTCCTGAGATGTGTTTAATAAATACATGCTTCCTTTCAGGATCCCCTGCAAAACTACACCGTGTTTTGAGTGGGTACACTGTGATGGGGGATGTGGAGAAGTGTTACTGGTTGCAATGTAGTCACTGTTCACTTGAACTGTGGAAAGCTTTTGTGTTTAAGATAAACATCCCATATCAACGGGCTGGGGGAAATAAGCTTCCTGCATGGCAATCCTCATTGTTGAAATAAAAGACAGGCTATAAACGACAGTGGATCAGAATCAACTTTAATTTTTAGTCTCACCAGTGAGAGTTGAATTCTTCCGTAAATCTTAAACAGTTTAGAACTGAAAAGAGTGCTAAGTGGCATTTTCTATATTTGACATATTATGAAAAAAATTGTTTTGTGTAATATGTAATATTAATACAAAAAATCTGACAGTCAGCAATTTAATAACCA
The DNA here is from genome assembly GCF_004126475.2 of Phyllostomus discolor. NCBI lineage: Eukaryota > Metazoa > Chordata > Mammalia > Chiroptera > Phyllostomidae > Phyllostomus > Phyllostomus discolor. Next base: position 124,037,202 of record NC_040908.2, read on the forward strand.
AATTCTCAAATAAGTTTCGAAGAAGCAAGTAAAATAAATCTGAAATCCAAACAAAAGAAATTCCTGCTAAACAAATTTAAAACCTTATGTAACTGTGTTAGGGACACTGGATTTGAAATATTTCCCATGTCAATTACTCAGCTTAGTTATGGAGATTGATGGTTTCTTTCAACAGGAACTATCATGCCACACTTAGAATCCGAATATCTATAAGAACATTTTACAAATAAAGTAGAAAAACAAGTTTAGGTTGATTAAGAAAAAAGCACTTATACAACTAAGGTATAAATTAAACAATTGGGCATTATTTTAAAATCAATCCCTTTTTATATTCAATGTCATGTCTTAAAGAAACCCCTGTGTCTTCAGTTCACATATATTATACACAAGGTTACAATTTTTCATTTCCTTAGATATCAGTACACAGCTTGAATACTATGTGACCACTTTGAACAAATATAACTTACCTCAGAGAGAAAAAGCTTTTTCCAAGTCAGGTAATTAGGGAACTGGTCAATATATATTAGGCAGCAATATTATATATATAATATATATATAATGCATTATATATATAATGCATTATTTTTTCATATTAGAAAATAAGAGCTTTTAATTTTCTGTCTCTTCAACATGTTTCTCTATAATGTACATTTAGCATAAACAGGTTATATGTACTGTGTGTATGAGCAGACTTGCATGTGAACCCCAGTAGTCTTTATCCAACTACCAACTGGAGGGTGAGTCCTTCTGCAACTCGGAAAAAAATTTCTATCACCGTTTAGTGAAGTTATTTCTTATTTATTCAGAGCTGAGCTCAGAATGTATTCAACTGATGTATTCAACTGATGAGACACCCAGGGAAACATCTTCCAATGTCACACGCCCTTCATTAGCAGGAGCCAGGCTCCACCCATCTCCACATCCCCAGGGCTCAACACAGAGCTCAATCCATGCCAGTCATCCCAGGTATGCTTGCTAAGTGAACCAATAAGGGATCACTGCACAAAGCGCTGATAGAAGTACTTTCCATGTCACAGTGGCACGCACTCTTTCCATCCTCATCCCTTGTTCTGTGACTTCTCAAGTCTGTAATTGAGATTAAGAGTTGTATTTTTTGAAAAATAAGCCTAAAAAATATTGAAGCATGAAGGTATTAAAATTTTTTTTAAACTAAGATTCCCATTTTAAGCATGACTCTAAGGACTGTGGGTGAATATTGGTCCTTGATTTTTTTCCCTTTTATGTTTGCTCATAACTGTGTATAGAGTTAGTTTACGATATATCCATTTTCATCCCAATATATAAGAGAAGGAAGGTTTTCCACAGTGACTGGGAAAAGGATCCTCTGGACTGGGAGAGGATGGCAGAGTAGCTTTTCCAGGTTCATGGCTTTAGGGCTCCCCTGCTATTGTAGGAATACTCAAAGTAGCCCCTCTCTTTGAGGCCACTTCTGTATCTCAAAACTAAGTCTGTTTCTAGAAGATGTCTGGCACCCTCCTTCTGTTCCAGCCCTAGAGCTCTGCATGCCTTTCTCCAAAGCAATACAAGTAGCTTGAGAATTTTCTGTGCCTGCAGCAGCATTTTCTTACATCTGCTTCCCTTATAGTCTTTTCAGCTGTCAGAAACACTTTCCTTCTCTCTTATTTGAGTGATCTTTAGGTTTCATGTGGTTTCCTTCAGGCTGAGGCTATTTTCCTTCAGAAAGGTTTCTGTGCTGAACATTTCTGAGAACATCAGGTGCTTGGGACCAGAGCTACATTGCTTGATTTGCTCAAGTGCAAGAGGACTTGGAACTGGTCAAGATTGCTCTCAGTTTTACCAGCCCATCTCAAAGCCACCTGCCAGATGTTTGTTCAGGCAATACTCCTCTCCTATCAGGGGTCACTGTCGTGGTTCATTGTTTTACTCTAAATTTTTTGTTATTACCTCTTCTACACTGCTTCCCAACATATAATTTCTAATCTTGGCTACACCTACCTTGTGTTAGAATACTGGAGGTTTCCCTGTCATTTAATATTGTCGAAGATGTTATCTCTAGGATTCTATTCTTTTGAGGGGGCCTGGCTAATTTGGCACTCAAAGAGTGTTTAGAGGAGATTCATATCTATATTTCTGCTATGTTTAGGGCAGTACGTGTCCCTATGGCTTTATTTTAGAAAAGTTATGTTATGATCCTCTAAGAGAAAAGCATGGGAACGAATGTTTACTTTAAAAATGATAACTTTGTGTTGGGGACCGCCCCTGCCTGGTCTCAGGAAACTGTAACCACCCATGGCTAAGGGCTGAGTAAGAGGCCTCCGAACCAGGAGACAAAACTTATTTCCCTGGCATGAATGCTGCCTGTTCTGTGCCAGCCCCCAGTGCCCAATCAGTTAGCCAATAACAGGTAAGATTTCCCAAGGGGGAGGAATCATCTAAGACAGGCATGATCACATAGAGGCCTCAGGGAAGGGCTTAGGGGGCTGTGAAAATGAAGGGGTGATTGACATTGACCCTGCCCCCTCGGCTTCATCAAAGCCTGAGTCCTTGTTCTTAGTTGTGAGAAATCCAAGTCTCCCAGCTGCCTTTGTCACCTCTGCCCAACTCAGGCCTGTGGTCATAACAGGGGGCGGTGTAGTCCAGACTAGATTTGGCAGACCCCCAAGGTAATCAGTCCTGGGACATAGAATATGCAAGATCCTGTGAGATCTGCTTGCTGGAGGATGAAGGCACAGGCAGGAAACGAAACTAGCTTTTTAGACCCTGTAGTCTTTTTAAGTGATTAAAACCCCAAAATCTCAGCCCCGAATCCCAACAGGAGATCTGCCAGCACCTTTGAAAACTACCTACTTGTTTTATCTTCCCTGCCAGACTGTAATCCACAAACTGTATCTATATGCTTAATAAAAGCCTGCTTGGGTGGGAAACGGGATGCTCTCCACTAGAGAGAGTAGCCATTTTGTCCCTATTTCCCCACAGGACTTGGTTGTCCATATGTATGTTTTTCTCATGTTTTGACAAGCATCTGCAGTGATAGATACTGCTGGCCAGTATCCGTCTCAACTTTTTGCCCAGTATCTTCCTTCCCCAACCATCCAATAAAATTTAATTACACACCATGAAAGCCCCCACGCCTTTTACTTATCTCTGCCAAGTGCCTTCAAGCCTGCATGGTCTGTGTTGTGTGTGATTTGTATATATTTACAAAGGATTCTTCTTTCTTCATGGCTATTACTGTCTGAGGATTATGCTTTGTGAATTTTCTAATACCCTTTATCTACCTGTCTTCTCTAGCATACGCTGAAGATGCTGGGCTTGCGTGCTCACTACAGGCCATGTAAGTCCATATTTCAGCAAATTGTGGGTCAGACTCCCAGAGCCTCTAGAGCATACATGCATCACCATCAATAATAGTATCTATTAGCTTTCCATTTAGAGTGTCTGTAGCTCCCTAGAAGAAAGTTACTTCTCTCCCCCATCATGCATGAGGGATAGCAACATATTATTTTTCACAAAACTTTTTTTCTGATTTTAAATTTATAAATTTCAGGTGTTACATGGTTTTACAGTTCATAGTAAATATGGCAAGCATATATGCTTCTTTTTATAGGAGTTAGGAATGCTCTTACTTATTTCAAAGTGTAAAGTTACAGCTATTGTATACCTTTAGTATTGGGTGATACCTATGACCTCAAGTAACATAATACCTAACCACACTATATCTGATATATATGCAATAGTTTTTGAAATTTATTTGAAAACATAGATGTTATTAGTATATTGGGACTAATAAAAGGGTGTAATTAAAGATCCACTTACTTGTTAGGTCTGAGAAAAGTTATTTTTGGCAAGCTGTTGACACATTTAATTGCAATGTAAGACAGCCTAATATTTTGAGTTATGGGTTATAGCCAGACTATGCCATACAACTGATTGCAGATATCAAGTTGAAGGTCCATGTATAGAAGGAAATTGAAATCTCCCAAAGGACTAAGTTAGTACACACAAAAATCAGCAATAACAAAAAAAACTCATAGGTTACCTGGCTTTCCAGAAGCTTTCTCCCTGGTCACAGCCTAGATCCTAATAACATCTTGTGTAGCCTTTTACGAATCTCCTTAGTCTTAATAGAATAAATAATTGGGTTGAGCATTGGAGGCACAAAGAGATAAATCAAAGATATGAACTTGTGCACATACTAAGGAGCGTGTTTTCCAAATCGGTGAACATGGATACACTAACCATGGGCACATAAAAATGAGCACAGCACAGATGTGTGACACACATGTGTTGAGGGTCTTAAGCCTTTCCTCCTTGGAGGCAATGGCCAACACAGAGCGCAGTATGAGAACATAGGAAAGGAGGATGAGCACTGAGTCTACACCAAAGGCAGAGATGACAATGAACAGGCCATACATGGCTGTTAATGGTGGTGTCTCCACAGGGCAAGTGGATGAGGTCTGGGTGCAAGCAGTAGGAATGGGTCAGCCGTTGGACTTACAAAAGGGCAGCCTCTTCAAAAGGAAAGGGCAGTGGGAACACCATGAAGAAGCTGCGGATGATGATGGATATGCCCATGTGAACCACACGGATATCAGTGAGCACAGTAGAATAACGCAAGGGATTGCAGATGGCCACATAGCGGTCGAAACTCATAACCAACAGGATTCCAGACTCTGTCCAGGAGAAGAAGTGGATGAAGAACATCTGGGTCAGGCAGGCACCAAAGGCAATCTCTGGGGCCTGAAAGCACAAGGTGGCCAGTACAGAGGGCAATGTAGAAAAAGACACACCCAGGTCACTGACAGACAACAAAAACAGGAAGTAATACATTGGCTGGTGCAAGCTGTGCTCCTCCTTTATGATGAAGAGAATTAGAATGTTGCCCAAGATGGAGATAAAATAAAGAAGCAAAAGGAGGGCAGTTAACCAGTGCTCCAGGCCCTCCATCTCTGGGAAAGCTGTTAGTGTGAAGCTGGTAGTGCTTGAGATGTTGGTCCCAAAACTTTTCATGAGGGTCTCTGAGTGGCTTTAGGGAAATACAACCAGAGTGAAGTGAGATCAGACAGTGGAAAATATAAAGACAAAGAGTGGTCACTGTCTTCAAGATAGAAGTGACAATAACATTTATATTTCATCCAAATATCATGAAAGAGTAATGAAGGGAGCAGTTCAGGTCACTGTCTATATCTCAGGCCTTCTTGCAGTCTGACTATACCCACAAATGGGTCAATGGGCTTCAACTCTTCCACACAAAATCCTCGACTCTTTTTTTTTTTGACTTATGTCCTGTTTCTTTCTGTTTCTGCCCTTTTTACAGAAAGGTTCAAATTTTCTTCAGTAGAGGAAAATAGTTTTGCCCTTTTTCTCTACTAAATGCCTATCCACCACCTACGTTAAGAAGAGAAGATACAGTATATCCTTAATGAAGTTCTCCCTTAATTGCTCTCCACTTACTATGCATTCCCAAGTGTACAAGTGATGACTTTTTTTGTCTGTATTCTGAGTTGTGTCTTTTTTCTTGCCTGCATTGAAGCATCACCCCAGCTCCTCATCCTCTCTTCATTGCTTGAGCTCCGCACTTATTTCACCAAGGGTCCAGAAAGCTCATGTTTCCTTCACTACTGATTGCTCCTGGTTTTTCTCTCTGGCATGTGTACATGTATTTTCTCTGTTTAGATGAAAGATTCTTAAACTATGCTGCACATTGGAATCATTTGGGGAATTTCAAGACTTTCTCTTTTTTGCTTGAGCCTTGCTCATATTAGTTAAATCAAAAGTTCTAGTAGTGAAACTCAAGAATCAGTATTTTTTTAAATTTCCCAGGGATTCCAATAAGCAGGCAAGTTTGAAAATTGGAGGTTTTGGTCATTTCTATGAGCTTCATATATGTCCTACCTCACAAAAACTTCTTTCAGGATTTACTATCACAGGAAACAAAGAACAACAAAAACTCTCTTTATTCCCTTCACATATTTTTCTAATAATCACTTGTTTCTCTGCTCTCTTTATAACTAATATTTTCAAAATTACTTTCCACGCATAATGTCCTTCTAATCTCTCTTCTGTGTAGCAATGATCACAAATGTATGTCTCTAGCTCAGACTTCTTCTAGCTCTGGACTCAAGCATTCAACTACCTATCAATTGAAATAGCTCATCAGCATCTCAAACATAACCAATACTAAACTGAACTTTTTAGCAATCATCATATTTGATCTTCTCAAATACGTATCATTTTGTAAAAATTTATCATTCCCCTCTTCACCAGGTCAGAGGCACCTTTCACTTTCTCATTCCCAAGTCTAATTAATCTATTACCACCTTTCCTAAATATACTTAACACCGGCTGCCTTCTCTATGTCACTTCCAAATGCAATCATCCCTCCACATCCTTAATCTCCTGGCTTCTGCAAGACCTTCCTTGCTGATTGACCAGCTTAGTGTCATGCTGCACTCTAATCCATTCTCCACTAGCAGCCAAATTATTTGTTTAGAAGATAAACAAAATAATGTTGCACTCCTACTAAATATCTTTCAATGGCTTCCTTCCCTTTTCAAAATAAAATTTAAATGGAATTCAATCATCCTTTCTATGGTATACAGCAATATTAGTACTACCTGGGAAATTGTCTTCCAGCTATTCTAAGCATTCATTACTTCTCTGCTCATAGGTATATGCCCCTCTTGTATATCTTCATATATATTTTTCTTTGACTTTTATCACACTTTAGAATTATAATGAATTGTTACATTTGGTTATTTAATTAGTATCTTTCTCCCCTGATAACTTGGAAATTCCCATAATTATCTGTGTTTCTTCTGTTTCTATCCTTAATGCTTACTGGTCACTGGGCATAGAGACTTGGATTAGGACTCAGGGATTGCCAGTTCTATGTCTAATCAATAAATATTGATTAAGTAAACTATCTTAAGAAGAAGGTATTATGAACTTCTTCAAATATTTGTACCCTAGTGACCTCAAGATTTCGGAGCTATGAATGAGATTTCTATAGGTCTTGTTAAGGGAAGAGCTGAAATCCCAACTTACCTCTGCAGCAACTCCAGTAGATGGGAGGGAAGAGGTAGATGAACTGTTTACGGGGGAAGAAACACTGAGAACTCTGCTCACTCTGCACACAACCTCCCTGCCAGCTTCCACCCCCTCTGAGCCCTGAGCTGTAAAACTGCCTATTAAGAGTCCCTTGGGCCCAGTATGTCCCACCGTTCAGAGGTGGCTGGGGCAGCAGGAAATGCAAAAAATGTTGTGTGGATGGCTCCTCTGTGATATGGCATTTCTTTAAAGCTGTGAGATTTCAAAGAAACTAAGAGTTAGAACTCGATTGTTACTTATTTTTTAGAAGAGGATCTGATGCCCAGAAATAATTCATTCAGTAAGTGAAAAACAGAGCTGGCTTAAATCCCAGACCCCTTGACTCTCATAGCAAGTTTGAAAGAAAGGCGAGTTGTCATATCACCAGCCCTTTCCAATTTACTTCCATATTACAAAAATATTTTTAAGTACAATTACATCATATTATTTCCATTACCAGGAAGTCCAAATTTTCATATGGGCCTGTGCTATGTCATTGCCTTCTTATCAAACTTATCTTGAGACCATTTCCCCTTTGTCATTTCTATTGCAACCATAATTATCTTTCAGTTCCCTGACTATGCAAGGCTTACTTCATCCTCGTGGTCTTCACAAATGCTGCTTCCCATGTCTTGGAAGCTTTTCCCCATTCATCTTTCCTTCTTGATAGCTTCTTATCCATCAGCTCTTAGCTTAAACTGGAAGATTTATGCTAAACGGAAGAGTCCCGTAACCTCTTAGCCTAATAAATGTTTAGATAACATTCTCTATTGCTCTTTTCTAGAAACTTGCAGCACTGTGATTATGTGATTTAATGTAAACAATGTTATTTATTGCATGCCTCTCTCCTATATTAATATGTAAATTCCATGAAAAGTGACTCTATGTCTTTCTTATTCTTCAGTATACTCAAGGCACTCAGCATGATGTTTAGCAAATAGTAGGCATGCAACTAATACTTCTGCCATAATTAACACCATCAGAAAAACAGCATCAGCCTTGTTTCCATAAAAATCTTCAAAATGGGTTACCCTGCTCTTGGGGAATCACATATTAAGGAACATACAACATGAACACATCTATTCAACCTGTGGTTTTTCTGGTCAGTGTGTCTGGATACCTGTCAGCCCCACAGGGTAAAATGACCCACAGTTAGGTACTTACTTAAAAAAAATTTTACATATTTTTGTCCAATCTAAATCTAAAACATTTTTTCATTTCTAGATAGAATCTTTATAAGATATATGATTCACTTTTCCACCTTAATTAATCCAAGCCAATGTGCACTAGAAAAATCTTTGACCCTACAAGCTGTGTTAGAGGCCCCTTCTCTGGGCTACCACAGACAGTACTCATGCCATCTTATCTCACTGGATTGTAACTCTTTCTATTCATATATACTTATTGAACATTTTGTGTGTTGGGTTGCTCCACTAATTTATTTAAAATCAATGAACCTCCTTTGTGTCTGGTATCTTGCATTTCTCCAGCCCAAACTAAGACCATCATTGTTAAATACATTTAGCTTTAGAAGGTAATAAGAGAAAGGCCAAGAACTGTAAAAGTTTTGAAAACTGTGTCACCACTAAAAGTCACACTAGTCTTGGACTTACAGAAAAAGCTGCCTGGGTTCAGCTCCTGCACCTTTATTTACTATCTGTGCTTCTGTGTCTTTAACTATGAAACAAATATAATAATTTTGCCTGCATCATAGCGTGCCGATAGGAGCTAATAATTTTTGATAATAAACTTTGAACTGTGACTAGCACATATTAAGCCACCAAGAAATGTTATCTTTAGCATTACTTCACAGCTAGTAAAATGAACATCAGAGATTTTAAATAACTAATCTAATTAGCTCAGTTGAACTAAGAGATTAAATGAGACTAGTCTTGACATCAAGCCTGCCATACATATTCTGTCATTTTGTTTTAAACTAGGTTATCTGATATTATTTTTTGACCATAGCATAAACATTCTGGCTGGTGCAGGCTTCTGATGAAGTGGGATGTGGCAAGTAAATGTTCAGTGTGTTCCTGATATGCACCAGGCAGGATGAGTCTTCTGGGACCCACAACCAGGCCCTCATAGCTACAAATATTTGTCCTCTACAGTCTATAGCCACACCTGGAGGAAATATGGCTTCCCTATGAAAAGGAACTATTTATTACTTGAGTTGGAAAACACCTCCAAGTGGAGCCAGCTAGAGCATTCAGACCTCTCCCCCATGAAGCTCACTCCTAGGACTGCTCAGAATATTCTCATTTGCTTTTATTTCTCAATCTCTCTGTTTCTCTCTCTATACATCTCCCTCTCTGTATCACATACACACATTTTATTTAAACCATAATGTATATGTTTTGTAAAAAATTAGTCAATACAGATAAATAAAAAAATAAATCTTTTCTCACTAAACAGACCACTAATGAAATTTCTGTCAATGTTTCCAAATACTTTTATATGCAAATATATGATTATTTAAAACTAATATTTATGTTTGTGTTTTTACCAAAGAAAATTGTAAGCATGCTAGAAATGCTATCTGAAAATTATTTTATTTGAAATACTACTTTACAAGGGTTTATATATTCTTTTAAGCTATGATATACTAGAAATCTGTTGTGGTAGTTATATCTTCTATTTTAATTAGTATAATTTTTAATTATTTTATATGTTTTAGCATTTGGGGGATCATTTATATTCTTTTACAATTTCTTAACTTTTTAGAACATTTGACAGAGGGTAATCTCAACTATGCAATAATACTACATTACTCTAAAATTATGTTTTTTTATGAAAAAGTATTCACAATTAAGTAAACTTAAGTTGGAAAAAATGATACATTTAATATTTGTTTAATATTCCACCACATGTGGTAGATAAAAAATTCAGAAAGGATATCACAGGAATGAGGAGTCCCAGCCCCTCACCAGGCCCCCAAGCCCAGGAATCTAGTGCCAGAAAGGTAAGTCCCCATAACTTCTGGCTGCAAAAAACAGTGGGGATTGAGTTGGTAGAAGGAACTTCTGGGGTCCCAAGGAGTTCCTCTTAAAGAACCAATGCACTTACTTAGGGTTACTCCCTCTGAGCCCCAGCACTGGGGTAGCAGCTTGAAAGGCACCAGTGACATACAAGGAGGAAATGAAATGTATGATCTTGGAGACAGCTTCCTCCCAGAAAGGAAGGAAGGAAGGCAGTGGTTATTGTTCCCTTTCTGAAACCTCCCCACAAAGAGCCAGCAGGCCATATCTGAGACTCCATCAACCTGGCTAACACTATTTTCCCTGCCCTGGAGATCCCCTGAAACTCCACACACCCAACCCATGGGTGCCCCCAAGTTGTTAACAATGACTTTTCCATATGAAGGGCTGACTTAGATTCTTGCATCACAACTTCATCAGTCCTCTCAAACAAGCAACAGACAGCCTCAGTGAACCCTTGGCTCAGTAATTCTGCGAAGTAATTCCAGGCCTGGCACTAGCAGCAGCCTGTCTAGGTTCACAGCTTGGCTATGCCTGGGAATCTCCCAGCCAACACAAGTAGCAGTCATCTCAGATTGTTTTATAGCTTATGCAAGCTGGCACCAGGTAGAATACATTTGGGAAAGGTGTCCTTGGCCTACACCACCCAGGAAACCCCAGAGACTGTGGACACATTGTATAGATAACAGATCACATCAGAGTAGCAGCACCCTGCCCCTACACAACTGATTCTCCACAGAGGATGGAGGTTGGTATGAGTGGTCACAGCCAGTTCTTGCAACAGAATGGCCTGGGTGATCCATCCCATTGACCTGCCAACACAACCAAGGTTCAAATAGAAGAGGAGGGTCTACTCAGCCTACATGAAGGGTGTGCCTCAAGTACCCAGACTGAGTGATAGTGGAGGCTGTGCCACTGGACCCTATAGGGTACCTCCTATATTAGGCCACACTCACAAGACAGGAAACCATACATAGGAGTCTACCTAATACATAAAACGAAACACAGGGAGGCTACCAAAACAAGGAGACAAACAACCATGGCCCAAATGAAAGAACAGATCAAAGCTCCAGAAAAAGAACTAAACAAAATGGATATAAGCAATCTATCAGATGCAGAGTTCAAAACACTGGTTATAGGGCTGCTCAAGAAACTTAATGAGGACCTAAACAGCATAGAAAAGATATAATCAGAAATGAAGGATACACTGATTGAAACAAAGAAGAACTTACAAAGAAAAGGCAGTAGAATGCATGAAGCTGAGAATCAAATCAATGATATGAAACATTAGGAAGCAAAAACAATCAGAATAAGAAAAAAATTCAAAAAAATGAGGACAGTGTAAGCAACGTCTGGGACAACTTCAAGTGTTGCAACATTCACATCATAGGGGTGCCAGAAGGAGAACAGAAAGAACAAGAAATTGGAAATCTATTTGAAAAGAAAATAGTGACAGAAAACTCCGTTATTTGGTGAAGGAAATAGACACACAAGTCCAGGAATCACAGAGAGTCCCAAATGAGGTAGATACAACGAGGCCAGCTGCAAGACACCTCATAATTAAAATGTCAAAAGTTAACTATAAAGAGAGAATCTTACAAGCAGCAAGAGAAAAGCAGTTAGTTACCTACATGGGGAGTGCCTATAAGACCCTCAGCTGATTTCTCCAGACAAAGTGTGCAGACTAGAAAGGATTGGCAAGAAATATTCAAAGTCGTAAGAAGCAGGGACCTACAGCCAAGAATGCTCCACCCACCAAAGTTATCATTTAGAATTGAAGGGTAGATAAAGAACTTCCCAAACAAGAAAAATACTGAGGGAGATCATTATCACCAAACCACTGTTATATTAAATGTTAAATGGACTTTTTTAAGAAAGTGAAGATCAAAAGTATGAGCAATAAAGTGGAAAAAATGCATATCTACCAACAATTGAATCTAAAAAAGCAAACAAGAAGAACAGAGACTGAGTCAAGGATAGGGAGAGCATCTTGATTGTTGTCAGATGAGAGGGAGGTGCGAGAGAATGCGTGAAGAGATGAGGGGATTAAGAAGTACAAATAGGTAGTTACAGAATAGCCATGGGGATGTAAAGTACAGTGTAAGAAATGGAGTAGCCAAAGAACTTACATGTATGACCCGTGAACATAAACGAAAGTGTGCAGGTTGCCTGAGGGAGTTGGGGATGCTGAGTGCAAGAGGGAAAATTGGGACAACTGTAATAGCATAATCAATAAAATATAATTTTAAAAAAGACCTCAAATTCCTTATAGAATGTTCTACTGCCATTTAAAACATAAATCTAATCTGGTATTATATATAATAATTAAGTTTTATTTTCCTTTCGATTTTATTTTCTACAGGTTGGTTCATTCTGTTAGCTTATTAAAAAGCCAATTATTCGATTACTTCTACTCTTTCCCATTCACATTCATTCACTGCATGTTAACTTTTACAATTATGTTACAGTTTTGTATTCTTTTATAATATTGTAAATTGAATGCTTAACTTCTTAACTTCCACTCTTGTGTTTTTTCATAAAACTACTACCTAAATTTACCAAATGTTATTTTTACTGAAAGTTAGAATATTTCACTCAATTCACATGCAATTACATTTACCTCATCCTAAAAATTGGGTGGACAGTGTGTGTAATTGAAATAAATACTGACATGCACAGCTAGAGCTACTGTGTCGTAGATATTTTATTTTAACCAATATTCTTTTGACATATTTATTTTACATTATTCTGATAAGAACACTTAACATGAGAGTTACCCTCTTAACAAAATTTTAAGTGCACAATACTTTATCATTGGGTATAGGTACAATGTTCCATAGCAAATCTCTACATACCACTTACCCACTTTGCTTCACTAAAACTTCATGCCCATTGGTGAGTAAGCCCTCATTTTCCCTTTCCCCAGACACTGATAATCATCATTTCACTCTTTAATTCCACTAATTTGCTTATGTTTCTAGTTCATATAAGTGAAATCATATAGGATTTATCTTTCTGTGTCTGGCTTATTTCACTTAGCATGATGTCGTCAAGGTTATCCATGGTGTTGCATATTCCAGAATTTTCTTCTAGACTAGACTAGTATTCCACTGTATGTGTATATCATATTTTACTGGTTTGTTTACTGGTTGATAATCAATTAGGTTTTTCCACATTTTGAATTTTGCAGTGAGCGCTGTAATGACTATGGAAGTGGTGGTGGTTTTTTGAGATCTTATTTCATTTATTTTCAATATATACCCGAAAGTGATATTAATGCATCATATGGTTATGACACCAAAAGCAGAGGAAACAAAAATAAAATTTAACAAGTGGGACTTATCAACCTAAAATGTTTATGCACAACAAAGAAAACAATCAACATAGAATAAAGGCAACCTATGAAATGGAAGAAAATATTTGTAAACCATACATCTGATAAGGGGGTAATTTGGGAAATATATAAGAAGCTTTTTATAATTCAATAGAAAAAGAACAAATAACCTGATTTTAAAATGGGTTAAGGAGTTGAATAGCCATTTTACCAAAGAAGATGCACAAATGACCAACAATATATGAAAAATATTGAATGTTTCTAATTATCAAAAAAAGGATATTGAGACCACAGAAAATACTCATTCACACTGGTCAAGATGACTATTTCTCCAGAAAACAAAAGGCAATACATGTTGGCAGGGATGTGGAGGGATCTGGACACTACACACTGCTGGTGGGAATGTGAAACAGTGCCTCTGCCAAATACAAGGGAGAAGAATCCTTCACCCATTGTGGCACTATTTCCATGTAATACATAGTTTTCTTTGTGATGATTCACCTTAAACAATGATAATAAAAACACATATTGACAACTTGGGGACTGATCATGAGAATGTATATTTTGAATTAAAATAAACAGAAGAGTTGAGCAAATGTTTTTTACTGAATTATGACCCATTTTACCTTGCCAAAGCATGTTGACTAGAATGTTAACAAATGCCAAGACATCACTAGACATCAGATGGCAGAAGTCCTAAAAGTAGGTTAGTGCCCAAAGGACATTTTAAAACTCTTATCAAAACAGGTTTGGAACATTCAAATTTGTCAAATAACTGTAAACATTCTGTGCAACTTGACCTTTCACCATGATTCCCACTTAAAACTTGGTCCCCAGTAGTATTTTGAAAAGCCTTCGACGAATCTCTTTAGTTTTGATGGAGTAGATAACAGGGTTGAGCATTGGAGGAACAAAGAGATAAATGAGGGACATGAGTGTGTGCACATACTGTGGAACATACCTCCTGTAGCGAGCTGCCATGGACACACCAACCATGGGCACATAGAAGATAAGAACAGCACACATATGTGACACACATGTGTTGAGTGTCTTTAACCGCTCCTCCCAAGAAGCAATGCCAAGTACTGAGCGTAGTATGAGCACATAGGAGAGAAGAATGAGTGCAGAGTCCACACCAAAGGTAGAGATGACAACGGATAGACCAAAAATATTATTGATGGTGATGTCACCACAGGGCAGGCGGATCAGATCTGGATGCAGACAGTAGGCATGGGAGAGTACATTGTCCTTGCAGAAAGGCAACCTCTTCAGAAGGACAGGCATTGGGAAAACCATGCAGAAACTGCGAATGATAACAGACATGCCCATGCGTGCCACACGGGCATCAGTGAGCACTGTGGCATAGCGTAGTGGATTACAGATGGCCACATAGCGGTCAAAACTCATAACCAGCAGGATTCCAGACTCTGTGACAGAGAAGAAGTGGATAAAGAACATCTGAGCCATGCAAGAATCAAAGGTGATCTTCCTTAAATGAAAGCAAAATGTGGCCAGCACAGTGGGCAGTGTGGAAAATGACACACCTAAGTCGTTAACTGATAACAGGGACAGGAAGTAGTACATAGGCTGATGCAAGCTCTGCTTCTCCTTGATAATAAAAAGGATAAAGGCATTGCCCACAATGGAGACAATGTAGAGAGTCCCAAGGAGCAGAAATATCCAGTGTTGGGAGGTCTCCAGTCCTGGGAGACCAGTCAGGGTGAAAGGAGGCAACTCTGAATGGTTGCCGGGGTTACCTCCCATGCTGGAACTATTTCTTAGGTTCTCTGACCACTATCCTGTAAAGAAAACAAACACACAGTTTTATCTGTGGCCTAGGACTAATAGGCCACCAATATTTTAAGACCCATAAATACCATCCAGCCTCTCACTTTATGGCATTTGTCAATTTTGTTCACCAAATCACTCATTCTTGTTTCTCATTGTCACTAACATTTCTGAAATTGTCCAAGTTTTCTCAGTTTATCCATCTGGCTAAAGAGATTATGTTGCCTTTCTTTACACCAGCACCTATTGCCACTTGGCTCTTTCTCACAATTAAAGCTCTCAATTCTTTATCAATCTTGGGGCATCACTTTGTTCAAGATCTATGCCAAAACCATTCTGCCCTCTCCCTGGGCATTCCACTTACTCATTGAACCATAAAGTTTTCTTCTTTCCCCTCTCCTATGCTACCAAATGTTTACTACCTTATTATGAATCTCTAGCTTTTCTATTGCTTTGCAGTCTCTCAGTTGTTCCAGCTATTTGTCCAGACAGAAGATGGATGGAGAGAAAGCTATCCATACATAGAGATAATCTTCCCGATGTTTGTCAGATACATTTGGCTCCTGTATTTCCACTCATCTTTTCATTCCTCTATCTATTTATCTTATGGCATTACTTTCCTCCCTGAATAACTTAATTTGTTGAAAATCACTTTAAATAATTTATTTTACAACTGAAAAATTAATTAATAATATGGAATAATACAGTATTTTGTAATTAATAATGACTTAATAACTAATTAAAATTCTTTTCCCGAAAACTTCTCTGTTCTTCATGTCTTTAAATAACAACACCATTGTATCTGAGGTTGAGACTCATAATCCAATCATCATTGACTCTTTCTTCCCTTTACACTCTACATTAAACTTGATAACAATGCATACAAACACTGACCCGAGAGTGCCTCTGTCAGAACTTTTCTTTATTTGCTTTGACCCGCACCGCATACTTCAGATCCAAGAAATTACATTTTATACCACAATAACAGTATCCTAATAAATCTCATGCCTCTCTCTATTTCATTCTCTATTCCAGAGTAAAACTAGTATTTTTTAAAGACAAATCTAAAATAGGCATTGTTCTGATTAGAAACCTAGCATATCTCCCCTCATTGCCAAGGGATCAAATCCAAACTCATAAGCCTAGAATTCAAGGCCCTCTGTGTTGAGTACTAAATCAATATTTCTGGCCTCAAGTCTGAAAATTTTTTTCTTGAAACTCAAGGTACCCAGGTAGCCGTATGCACTGTTATCCAAACATGAACCACAGTCCCTCATCTCGCCCAGATTCTAAGTGCAGAAGTTTCTCAGAATGTGCATACCTATTCAAACCATCTCCCAGGTCCAGAATCAATGATGTCCTCCTTCATGAACACTTGGTTTGTCATTGCCAGCAGAGGTAACTTCCCTCCCATCATTCTCACAACTATAAGTCTGCATCTTCTTCTGTACATGTTCCTTTCCCTGCCCTGCATTATAGCTGTGTGAGTCCTTACTTTTCTACAGACTCACCAGGTACAAGAACTCAGTCCTGACTCTGCTTTTTGTTTAAGTCCCAGCTGTGGTTAGTGCAGGGTCTCCAACAGGAGATATACTAAGGAAGTCACAGATCCCTTTTGGCTGTCTTTGTGGTAAATTGGAGATGCTAGGAAACTTAGCTATAGGTGTTGTGTAGATCCAATGGTGGACAGGTATGGAAACTCTTACATACAAAGACTGTGCAACTCTGAGTTCTACAGCCTGCACCATACCTGTCTTTGCTCCTTCATCTTTGCCCCTTTTCTATGCAACGTTTTTGTTCATCCCATATTTGTAGGACCCCTTTGCGTTTCCCACCTGAAAACACTTCCTAAAAATTTTTGTTTGCTTCTGTGTGAAATATGCTGACACCTTCTATATGAAGTCTTTTAGCACTATGTAAGGTCCTACCATGTGGCTTACAAAGCATCCAGTGATATTTTATACACCCCCTTATACCAGATTATTCTGAGAAAAGTGAGGGGGTACTTATTTACACTAAGGCATCTTATCCAAAGTGTAGCCTAACATGGTGTCTCTGCAGGCAAAGTATCGACTTGAAGCAAAAAGCACGGCAGGATTTCAGCAAACAAACAACAGACAGAAAATACAAAACTAGGAAGGTGATAAAAATGAAAGCAAGCATTAAAAAGAAAAAACCTGACTCTGATTAGGAACAGCACTTCCTCCTTCATACTGGTATGTTCTAATACTCAGGATTTTTAAAGTAGAGCAGACTGCCTTAGGCCTGAGTCTAGAGCACCTGGCACCCCAATTTACCTTTCTGTGACAGCTCTATGCATGGGAAGTGCAGAAAAAGGGAGAGCAGTAGTGGGGATCCTGCATGCCCTGCTCATAGCCACCAGTTAGCTCTGCCAACTGCCTGGCCTGAGCAATATAAGTCTGCCTCCAGGAAATCCCTTGAGTTTATAACAGCTCAGGAGCTCATGGACTACTGGGAATATGGAGAATCCACAGTGCTCCACACATCTCTGAGTCAGCATTTCAACATTCATATACAGGAGTAAAATAGATTGGAACAGGCCTCCCAAGAATATTCTATGTAGTCCCTCACTTTAGAGAACAGATCATTAGAGCCTAGAAAGAAAAAGGAACATGTCAAAAATTTATACAGCTTATCAATGGCAGAATATTTAAACCTAGGTCTTCTAACTTAGCCTGTGGCTTTTTTTTACTATACAACTATGATAAGTATCCAAAAGAATCCTATAAAGAGTGTTTAAGCCATATATAAATTAATGTCAACATCTGAATTTATTAAAACATGTGAAATTCACACCTCAAAAATCTACAAAATTGACCCCAGGCATGATAAGAAGCACTGGTACTCTGTGGCTGACCACACACACAGTATAATTGTAAGTCAAATTACAGAACATATTTGCCCTGGTTGAGAAGATGTTGAGAGCACTGCAGTATACTGCAACAGTATGTTCCACTTATTTTTGCATTCATTGGTTGATTTTTGTATGTGTCCTGACACTGAGAATCAAACACAGGACCTCTGTGTAGTGGGAAGATGCTCTAAACAACTGAGCTACCAGGCCAGTGCTAAATGACAAACATTTAAATGTCATTGATTTGAAGGAACATGTACTACTTCAAAATTACTTTACAAAGTACCCAGGCAAAAATTTTGAAGACCATGGGTTTGAATTAATATGAGAGAAGATAGGGACATTCGTCCCCCTTTATCTGTGGTTTTGCTTTCCATGGTTTCAGTTCCCTCTGCTCAACTGCAGTCTGAAATTGTTAAATAGAAAATCCCATCATAAATAATTTATAAGTTTAAAATTGCACACCATTGTGAGTAGTGTGACAAAACATTGCCTCACACCATTGGGGACCTGAATTATCCCTTTGTCCAGCATGTCCCCACTGTGTACACTACCTGCCCATTGGTCACTCAGAAACTTATCACATTGTTTGTGTTCAAGTAACCCTTATGTTACTTCACAATGGCTCCAAAGCTCAAGAGTAGTTTAAGCTTTAGTACAGGTATGTATCTGTAGGGGAAAATATACTACACATAGGGTTTGGTACTATCCATGGTTTCAGGCATCTACAGAGGGTCTTGAATCATATCTCCCATGAATAAATTTCTAGGAGGGGACTACTGTATGCACAAGGAAAAAAGTATAATACTTTGAAGTCTTTGATGGAAGAAATCCTTGATACAAATCTTGATGTATGTCTAATATAGAATACAAAGGGATCTCACCAGAAGGCTGATGTTGTTCACTCCCAGGACTAGCTTTGTGGGCATGAAACCTACGCAGTAGCATAAGGCCCATGCCCAGAATGGTCTTGTGTTTCCTTCAATGTTCTGCTTCCATGCTTTTGGAATTTTTAATAATTATTTTTGAACTTAAGTTTTGTGAAATGACATCTACTAAAACAATGGAGCATAAAAATGTCCACTGTCATTTCTTCCCACCCTCTTTGCATATAGCATTATGCACACAGAATACCCTATGCACACAGAATACCATGCACACAGAATACCATGAACTAATGATGTACACAGAATACCATGCACACAGAATACCATGAACTAATGTTGTACAAAATCCAGTGAAATGCACAGTATTAAAGAGAAAAGAGAAGAGAAGAGCAGGGGAAGAAATTACTAGATTATATTCCCATGTTTCTTGAAAATTCTCTAGGGGAAGCTTCCCTTCCTCATTTCTTTTTCCCCTCTTCATCCCCTCCTTATTCTCTCCCCACAAATGAGCACCATGGCTCAAACCCCTAGAGCAGGCCCTCTGGGTTTTCACACCTGAATGTCACAAGGAGTCAATAAATAACCTCACTTACTAGGCTCCTGACCAGAGGAGACTGGAACCCAGGGCTAAGCTGAAGGTACTCACTGGGCTCACAAAACTAAGGACAAATTATGTATTTCAACCCACACTCCATTTAAATTCAGACATATCGACACTCAGATACCATTATCTTCCAAATCACACCCACACAACTTACACAAAACCACAGCTTTCACAGCCCTAAATAAGCCATTATATTCAGTTATACCATACGACCAGTACGAGCTCTTACTACATTACATACTTTCCCACATAGCCTCACACTCACATATGACATGGGTCACAGAGCTCCAACCTCAGCTTATAAACACACATCACTCACTTGAGATCAGATTGCTCAAAAATCTGTGTTGAAAGAAAGAACTTAGAATTCACTTACTGAAGTCTAGGTCTTGGAGGGAGCAGTGAACAACTATAGTGACCCAGAGACATGGCTGAGTGAGATGAATTTGGGAGGATGCTCTATTCCACCCAGAGTAATGCTTCAGCTCAGTCTTTTCCTCATTCATTTCCCTCAAAAACACCTTGCTTGTACCTAATCTTTCTGGTTCTCACAACTACAGATGCTCACAAAGTTACAACTTCCTTATAATAATGATTTGGAATCTTCTGTTGCAGGTAAGATTAAGCTAGGAAAAAAGAATAAGAGCAGATGATAGTGACTTCCACCCTCCTCTCTCCACTACCCAAGCTTCTTTCTTCTAGTGGTTGGGGCCATTAGTGAAAGTCTCCAGGCAAATCAGAGGGGTTCCCCACTTTTATTCTTCTCTTTGGAATCCAGAGGAATAACGTGAGTGTATCATTAGATGCTGATATTAGACTGCCTTTACTTAAAGAAGTAGTAATTAAGTGTTTGACCATGTAAATAGTGTGATGAAAACACCAATTGTTAAATCACAGGCATTGAACCATAATTTTAGCTCTGACAGCAACAGACTTTGTGATCTGGATTATATCAGCTTACTTATCTGAATATGGACTTTCTCTTGACAAGAAAGAGGTGAGTATGATTATTATATTCTGTGTTTCTCTTCTATGTAGCTGTAAGACAAAGAGCTTGTAAAAATGGGGAGGATATTGTTTTTGGTGTCCAAACTTTTTCATTCCATATATTTTACTCTTACTCAACCATAAAAACTGTGTGAGATTAATAAGCCAGGTGTTGTCGTCCCCAATTTGGAAATGAGAAAATTGAGTCTCAAAAAGGTGATGAGACTTACCAATGCTCAATAGTGAATGGTAAAAAAGCAAGACTAGAATTCCAGAATTGTTTGTTTTTAATTTTCTTCTATTTTTCAATTATAGTTTACATTCAATATTATTTTGTATTAGTTTCAGAGGTACAGCACAGTGGTTAGGCGATCATAAATTCTAGAGTGGTCTTCCTCATATTTCAAGTGCCTTCTGGCCCCATACACATTATTATAATATTATTGACTATATTCCCTGTGTTTGACTTTACATCTCTGTGATTATACTACAGTTACCAATTTGTTCTTTTTGTAAATTGAGACTTCTGAAAACGGGGAAGAATTGTCCTAGGTTATACAACACTCTTGTGATAGAATCAGGTCTAATATTCAGGATTCCAGTCATCCTACAAAGGATTCTTTCAGGTTTATAATGTTCCTAGGCATGGGTTGTACATAATACTAGGTTTCTACACAAAAATAATTCACTCTTTCAAAATGTCTACTGTTTGTGAACTCTAACACTCCACTGTCCTTCAATTTGCCTCTATCATCAATTGACATTGTGATCAAGCCATTAATCCAACCATTCCACCGTTGGGCATATAGAACATTGAACTGGCTTTACCATAATTAGCAGTGATGTTTTCCCAGCTAGCATGTCTGATGCATGTCTTACTTTGTCACATGTCACCCTCATGGATGTTCAAAACACTGTAGTTATTTAAGCATGTATTTGAGTGTACTCAGGTTGCCTAGCCTCTTGCTAGAGACTTTAGGTAAGATATAAAAATAAGCCATTTGGTGTTTATCTGGGCAGCTATGATACAAAAAGAGATTAAGTCAGTAAAACATTTTGACATTAAGGCAAGACGTCAAAGGTATGTTACTAAGAGTTGTCAGAACTGAGTCTTTTCGTGAATAAGGAACAAAATTTCTAGGTATAGCTAAGTTGTATGGATTTTGCAACTGTGTAAAGACATAGTTCCCAGCTCCACAGACTTTTGAAAAGTAATGGATGAATAAAAGATAGTGAAGTTGACTAAGGACTCAATTAGAGAAGGAAGGCTTCTGGGAGACACAGGTGCTACCTGATATTTACAAATTAGAGAGGGTAACAAAAAAGAAAAGAAAAAGTACTTTTTGGGCAACTGGAATAGCATAAACTGAAAGAAGAAGCAACAGATTTTTCTACATGTATCTGCACAAAATAAAGTGAAAAATGTGCAGGATGTAGTAGGAGATAAGTCTGGAAGAATTACACGGGGAAAATGCTTAAATTCTTAGCTTGGTGCTTAGAACATAGAACATGGCAGATGACAAAAATGGATTATATGAAATGGTATCTTTTAAGACTCTGGAACATTTTAATAAAAAACATTTATCTCAATCTAAAATACATTATTCACAGGAAAGATCATCATTTTACGTGAGTGAATCAAACACCTAATGTTACAGGACAGGTGTACTAGCACCTATTGGATAGTCTTTTATGTGCCAGGCAGAATGTCGACTTCCAACATTAGTGATGACAGTCTCCCAAGCACTCTCTTCTTGACTGGGATCCCAGGGCTGGAGTGGGCCCACATCTGGATTGCCATCCCCTTTTGTGTCATGTATTTGGTAGCACTGGCTGGGAATGCTGCCCTCATCTTGGTTATTGCCATGGACAACGGACTTCATGCACCCATGTACCTTTTCCTTTGCCTTCTCTCACTCTCTGACCTGGCTCTCAGCTCCACCACTGTGCCCAAAATGCTGGCCATCCTGTGGCTCCAGGCTGGTGAAATTTCCTTTGGTGGCTGCCTGGCCCAGATGTTTTGTGTCCACTCTATCTATGCTTTGGAGTCATCAATCCTTCTTGCCATGGCCTTTGATCGATATGTGGCCATCTGCAACCCACTGAGATACACAGTCATCCTCAACCATACAGTCATAGGCAAAATTGGCCTTGTTGGGATATTCCGTAGTGTGGCCATTGTTTCCCCCTTCATCTTTTTATTGAGGCGACTGCCCTACTGTCAGCACCATGTCATGGCACACACATACTGTGAGCACATGGGCATTGCTCGACTGGCCTGTGCCAACATCACTGTCAATATCATCTATGGGCTGACTGTGGCGCTGCTGGCCATGGGTCTGGATTCTATCCTCATTACTATCTCCTATGGTTTTATCCTTCGTGCTGTCTTTCGTCTTCCTTCACGTGATGCCCAGCACAAGGCTCTGAGTACCTGTGGCTCCCACCTTGGCGTCATTCTGGTCTTCTACATTCCTGCCTTTTTCTCCTTCCTCACCCACCGTTTTGGCCAACACCGAGTCCCCAAGCACGTGCACATCTTTCTGGCTAATCTTTATGTGCTGGTACCTCCTGTGCTCAACCCAGTCATCTATGGGGCTCGGACCAAGGAGATTCGGAGTCGACTTCTAAGACTACTTCGCATAAAGGTTTCAACGTGAATTCTGAGCAGAGGTCAGAAATCAGAATATACATTTGCATAATAGCAATTTAGATGCATTTCCATGGGTGGAGACCTATGGTATGAGAGGAATGCATTATGTGGAAGTAAACTCTGGAAAGAGAAAAAAGGCCTAATAAATTGGAGATGTCAATAATCACATTGAAATATCTTTTTTCTAAGGCTCTTTAAGCAGCCCTGAATAGCCAGAAAGGTGATAACGTTTTTAATATTGTCTCAGAAGTATCTACAATTCTGTAAAGAGTAAGGCAGTTGCTGTTCTGAAAGGATTCTGGGTTTCATAGTGGGGATGTTCTACTGTAAGTTCAAATAGAAAAAAATAACATTTGAAGTAAATTGAATTTGAATTTCAATATTTTGAGTGCTTAAGCACACAAGATCTAAAGTCAGAGAGTGCCTGGATTTGAATCTTGGTTCCCTTACTTCCAAGTTTGGTGACCCTGAGCGTCTTGTTAAATCTTTTTATGCCTCAGCTTGACAAACTATTAAATAGTGGGTAATGACAGTATCTAACTCTGAATGTTGTGGTGAAGAATAAATAAATTAACAGATATAAAAAGCTTAAGACATTGCCTAACATGTAACATGCTCAATAAAATAAGATGAGAAACTTATGTAACCTCCCTAAATATTTTTAACCAAGTTATAATTTATTTAGGGCTGTTTTATATTATATCACTTCACAGGGTTATTGTGATAACTATATAACAACTCAAAATATTTAGACAGTGTTTATATTATGAATAGTGCTCATTAAAGCTGCATTTTCTCCACCTATCTGGTCTTCCATTTTGAGATCCCTTTCTTCTTAGCCATAAAGTAATTTCTTAAGGATTCAAGGGAGATGCCTCAGAGTCCAAATGCCTTTTTAAATAATTCTTTATTGCATTAATAACCTCAGTTCCAAAATACACAAACAGGTCCACAGATACTCCTTCCAGTGTCTCAAAAATATGGTTGTCATTATCTGCATTTTAAGTTAAGAGCCTGTGATTCAGAGAGGCTAATAGTATTAAGGTTATGTATTTGTAAGGACAATATCTCATATGTTATCCAGTGTTTTATAATGGAAAGGAATGTAATATGTAGATCCAGATATACTTAAGCAAAAAGCTTGACTTCCTTATTTGCTATCAGCTGCGTAATCTAGTCCATGCTATTTTAACAACTCCAGCCTTAGAGCCTGACATAAATCAAGCACTCCATAAAAATTGGTGATAGTTGATAGTATTTGGTTAAAAAAATCTTTAAATGTATAAAGATTTTTAAATGTATAGATGTATGCCATGTTTTATTATATTTGCATGATGTAAAATAATCTATATTGTTCATCTATTTACTTCTTGATTCATATATTAGCATTCTAAAACTTCATCAAAGTAGGCATCTTATCTGTTTATAACATAATGCTAATATTCTTTCAATAAATGTTATGGAAAAATGTTATGGACCATACTAGTATACAACCTATTTTTTGATGTATTAGTGCATGATGACTTCATCCCACTATTGTGATGAGTAATGACAATGTATGTCAAGCATGGCAGACACACAGGAGATGTTCAAACAATTAGATTTTGTTTATTTTATATTATACTGGGATGATCAGATGAAGTCACATTCACGAGGATCAGGAGAGAGGGAAAAGTTTTTTACTCAGAATTGCAATTTGCTGAGACAAAAGGAGAAATGTCAGCTCTGGCCATAGAAAAGTTCAATTCTAGCTGTAGAGGCAAATTCACCTTGAGGGACCTGTCATGTCTGTGGCCTCAGAGGAGCTCAGGGAGAAAGAACGAAGGGGTAGAGCAGGAACTGGAAGAGAAAGAGGGACAGGACAACTGTGCAGGAACAGCCAACAAAGAGCATTGCTGGAAGAGCCCAAGGAAGCAGGATGAGATTAGATGCCTAGGGGCCTGCAAAGCCAGGCCAAGACCAGAAAAAAATGTGCAGCCCTTACAAGTTTTATGGATTTATTGAAGCAGTGATGGATCAATCTCAATCAGTTTTTTAATGCCTTTATTGAGGTAAAATTGATATACAAACACTGTACATGTATAGTATATACCTGATGTGTTTGGATACATGCATACTCTTATCATGCTGTCACCATAGTCAATGTATTAAACTATCCCTCACCTCTGAAAGTTTCCTTGTGTCTGTGTCTGTGTGTGTTAAGAATCTTCAATCAGTTTTAATTCAAGGCTGAAGTAAAGTGAGGTTAGTGGTTAATAGAAGAAAGCAATGTTTTCCCACATGACATTTTCCTGATCACCACAGCCCAGCGTTCAGTATCATCCATTCTTAAGAACACACATGAAGGGAATTTGACTTCTGAAGATAGACAAGTCACCAATCATCAACAATGTGCAAATTAGTCAGCCTGCTCTGTGAGCATGGCCCTGCTACAGACCTAAGCAACCTTTCTGCTAGATCACTTGGCAAGTCATACACTTACATAGGAATCAGTGTAATTACCAAATGGCAGAGAAGAGTTTACAAAAAAGCATAACTATAGAGCCCTGCTGTATTGGATATTCTTGTTTCTTTTAGCCCTGAGTCTAGTTCTTTCAATGTGAAGGAGATACTTTGAACTGGACTTTGAGTGATTCAGCTCTGAACAGCCACCCTGCTGAGTTCTCCCCAATGCCATAGCCGATCCTCAGGACTAGAATTCACTCCACCACTTTCAAATCAACCCATATGCCTCTCTTAGAAAACACACAGGCACACACACACACATACACATGCATTCATTCACATTCTCATAATGTACGATTAAAAAAGAAAAATCCTTTTCTCTGAGCCCTGGGGAAACTCTCCCTACTACCTCCTTCTGCCTCTACTTGACTGCTGCATTATTTTATTTTGATTTTATTTGTGCTTGTTATAGGTAGGCACAGGAATTTCTTTATCGTGATTTGGATTATTCTCTGAACTTTTCCTTTCTAAATGAGAGAAACCTAAGTTGTACCTTCCTCTGTGCCTGGGCCACATGGGACACACTTTTTGCTCACTGACTCCATGAGAACAAATTGATCCTGGCTGGGGGGTGGGATGCAATGTAAAGCTAAGAGGACAAACTCTGGAATCAAAGACCCTGGGTTTACTTATCTCTGTCAATCACCAACTGTGTGGTCTGAGGAGAATTACAAACTAAATAAGGCACATGCTCCATCTGCCATGAGCCACCTCACTGATAGAGCAGAGTTGCACAGAAAATAATGGGTGGATTGGAAAAGTATTGATGGCTTTCACTAAGGCATTGGAACTACAGAATTTAAAGTAGGAATGGGAGTCAGGGAAAAGCAGCTGAGCTATATTTGGACATGTTGAGCAAGAGATTCCTCTGGGAACTCAAAGAAAAGGCTAGTAAGCTGTGGAAAGTACAAATAAATTCAGCTGTGGGAACCATGTTGTTAGAAATATGTGCAAAAACCAAGGAAATGGCCAAACCCTCTGAAGGATGAATAAAATAATTGGTGTAACATACTCTCGTGCAGTACCGTTCTATAAGACAATGGATAAAAAGAATAGATTAAATGAAGCAGCTTGAAGAAAGAAAGGTCAGTATATAAAGTTCCATAGAAAAATGTGGGAAGATCAAGAATGAGACAGTTTTGAGAAAGTTTCTGCCCCATACTGAGGATAAGTCAGAGACTGCAGAAGGTAATAAAACCTGATCCCTGGAAGGGCAGACACTTTTAAGAAATTCAAAGATAGAGGGAGAGATAAAGTTCAGTAACTCATAAGGCAGCAGAGTCAAGCATTTTGCAGTGTAAAAGGAGAAAGTCTTCATAGGAGGAGAGGATGGAACTTCTGAAATAGTGGGGGTTGATCCCATAAAGGCAGGATCCTGGCGCAGGAAGAAAATAGCAAAGGAAGAGCCCTGGCTGAGGGAGAAGTTAAACATCTTTTCTGCAATACCCAGAGACTGGATCTGAAGAGAAAAAAAAATGGTCAAAGAGTAGATGGCTTCCAGAGGCCACAAAGAAGGTCATGGCTCTGGGGGCAGGGGAGGGACCGAGGGATGTGCCTTCAGGATGCCTTCAGTCACTTGAGTAGAATTAGAGGTGGCTCATGGTGATGATGGTAATGTTGGTGAGGAACTGTGCTGCCAACTGAACAGGAGAAAAAATATTGAAAAAATCAAATTTGGAAAATACCCTGAGATTATGGGTATGAGAGGGTGAAGTGCAAACCCAAGACCATTTAACATGATCCTGTCCTCCCCCAAACAACATTCTCTTTGCCTATCTATCCCCAAATCAACATCACACATGAGATGCAAGCAATCTTTTTAATGTAGAACAGGCTTGGGCTGTACCAGTGTGCACATGATCTGAATAGGAGGAATTCCCAAAATAAGCTACTTCCCCTCCCTTCCCCTTTCCCTTTCTTTTCCTCCCTCTCCATGAGGTGGTGCATTGTGAGCATCAGCTGGGAGGCCCTAGGCCTCTGGTTCCCCCAGCAGCTTCCCAATGGCAGCACAGATGTCTCCGCTTGTGGCCATCAAAGCCTGCAGGTTGGCATCACGATTAGCAAAGCCCATGGCCTTCAGATGCTCCAGTCCTTGCTGGTACCTGCTTTCAGCGAGGAGGGATGAGGATAGTGAGGATTGGTTAGACTGGGAACAGGCATTGGCCAATTCATGGAGTAGCTGAAAAACGGCCACGGCAGGTTGCACAGGGGTTGTTCTGTGACCCCGTCCTGCATCCCTAGTTTCAGGGGCTCCTGTAGCCCCATGAGGTTTACCTGGGCCCCATAAAAATGGTCCCAAATCAGGTACCTCCCTGGACAGTATCTGCAGGCCCTTTTCTATCTGTACTAATGCCTGCAGTGCTCGTGGGTTGGTGAGGATGGGAAGTAGTGGTATGTGATGTCTCAGGGGGCTGTCAGTGGCCAGCTGGTGTAGCAGAGCTGGATTTTGCTGGAGGACATGCAAGGCTCTACGCAAGGCAGAGGGTGAGGGTCTCAGCTGACTAGTTAGAGTGGCTTTCCCTATGGGCTGCTGGCCATCCTGGGAGGAAAGATCTTGGCTTGAGTATGAGTCTGGCATACTGGTCCTGCACCCTGAATTGGCCTGGTTTGAGGCCATGCCTCTGGCCTGAGCAACTACTCCTGCACTGACCTCCTGTGCCATTGACCTGGAGGGAACAGAGGCAGTGGGGATGGCAGTGGTGGTGTCAGTACTGCTGTGAGCATTGGCCTCCCCTCTGCAAAGCTCTGAACCTGGGTTGTGGCCTCTGGAAGCAACCAGTGGGGCAAGAGTGAAGAGCATGAGTTGCTGGATATCAGAGGAAACCGGACGCATAGCATTATCACCACCTGGCACTGCCTTCAATGCCTCCAGCCCCCGCTTGTCTGCCTGTTGGACCTCTTGTTGCTGAGCTGCTTTCTGCAAGGTTTCCAGAGTCCTAAAAGCTGACTCAGGTTTCTGTACTGGCCTTGAGGTTTCAGGAACATGGCTGGTATTGGCTGGTTTCTCACTTGCCAGGCCTTGAACTAGGGGATCTTCCAAGAACTGCACCACAGGCTCAGGAGCAGCCATCAGTAGTTGAGCCAGCTGGCTGAAGAAATCAGCCAGGTCAGGTGAGCTCCGGGCTAGCCAGCCCAGCCTGGCTACCATCCCGGCACGGTCTGAGGTGGAGGCTTCAGAACGATGGGTGCAGTGGCCTGTGGGATCTGGCAGAGGTCGAGGACTGGACAGACGGTTTCTGACCACCAAGTGGACCGTACTTCCATTAAGAATGCCACGCTGGCTCAGAATATCTTGATCCCGGAGGATCTTTCCAGTGAAGATGAGCACCAGTCGGTCAATGTCACAGTGAAGGCGTTTGGAGATCTGTTTCTTAAAGTGGCGGACACTGCTATTTTCTGCCAGCATAAATTCCTGGCAGTCGTGTGGGGTCTTGACAGACACTCTGATGATATGTGATGGCTCTCGACCAGACACCAGGCAGCTGTCCCCTGCTTCTTCCCTAGCCCGTGCCATATTTTCTTGAGAGCAGGTACAGGGCCACCTAAGGACCAGTAGAAAACTAGCTGTAACACTGAGCACACCTGGGGCAGGGGCCGGTGGGTGTCCAGTGATGTCCTCTCACCCACGTTCTACAGATACCACCTCCCAACTTACTCCTGCAGCCACCTACCTCCCACAGGCACGGCAGCTGCCCTTCTCCAGGGGCCGCCTTAGCAGATGTGATGTCAGCGATGAGGTCACAGTTGAGACCTGAATGGGGGAAGGGCAGAGGTCTCTACCATCTGCCTTAGGTTGGCTCTCTTTGTTATTTGAGTTAAATAGTAATTGAAAAAAAAGTTTCTTTTTAGAACATGTTCTGCACCAGCCTATGTTGCTGTTGAAAACCACACCAAATGAGTTCAATCGATGAATATAGCTGAGTTGAAAAGGCAGCCAGAGAACCAGTTTACAAAATACTGGCTCTAGTCACCTACCATTCTCTAAGTTACTATGTAATGGCCATGGCCTAATTAAGACCACAGGTTCCCCTTTCTATATGAACGGAATGAAGAAATTTGTAATTAGTCTATCCAGCTTCACTTGGGGTCTTATAGGCAGCTTGCATGTGAAAACCACAGGCTGAACAACCTGTCTACCTGGTTCTAAGACAGCATCGTGTCATGTTCCCCAAAACTTGTAAACAAAGTTGTTCCCAAAGAGATAAACTATGACTTCAATTCTCACAAAAACAGAGCTGAACAAAAGAAATTGTGAGAAAGTAACAGTTTGACTTTAGGTTTTTAGAACTAAACAATTAGATTTTAGGTATATTTGAAAAGCAGATTTGTCCCTTGGGAGGAGTCATATTTTTGACTGTGGAGACAAAAAAACAGAAATTCTCTCAGGCACTGTTTTGCCAACTCTAGGCAGGTAGTGTTAGGGGACTTAAGAGTTGGAAAATTTTAGTTTAAGGTAAATAGTTGTAAGCTAGTAGATAATGCATAAGTGAAAGTTATCGTTTCAGAAACTACAGATAAGGCCCATCCTGGCTCCTGGGAGAAACAGCAGACCTCCTGGGGCACTGCTAAAGACTACCACCTAGGGAACAAGTAGAGACATCCAAGCCATTGTGTTCCAGGGAGAGACAGAAGACAGCCCACCCCTGGGAACAGCTAATTGCCCAGGGCGGTAATACTACAGTTGTTGTTTTTTTTTATCTAATTTTCCCTGAATTTCAAAACCCCTCACTGCACTTTGTTCTCTGTTATAAAAAGGCTGGCCTAGAAAGAAAACGCAAGATGGTCTGTTAGGGTGTGAACTCACCATCTTTTCAGATCACCGGCCCTCTGAATAAAGTGCCCATAAAGATTCAGTCCCTGTCTCTGCATATTGGGTTCAGTATGTGACAGGCAACAAGGACAATGGTGTGTTTTCCGGCTTCAGTGGGGCCCGAGAGTAAAGTCTGTAATCCCTATAGCAATTATAATTTTTTACTGTAAAAATGAATACATCAGGCTGTTTTAAGTTTTTGCCATTTAAAAAAAAAAGTCAGAGCTGCCAGCTCAGAAGAATTAACTGGTACACCTTACTTCTCAAACCTTGGAAATGTTTGAACGAGGCTCAATAACCTTCAGACTAGACCAAAAAAACCCCAGTGAGTTCCAAACAACTGTGCAAAGCTAAAAGGAGAGCAGACACCCTAAAGACAGTACTAAAAATGAAAGGCATTCTTTGAAATTAGCACCACTGGCTATAGCTAAAGAATAACAGCTGAGTAGCACCTATAGAAATTCCTTCCTTGGCTTATTAACACCAATAGAAATTTCTTCCTTCTACTTATATATTTATTCCCCTTCCTCTCTGCTGCCATGATAAGTACAATAATATATAACCATGAATGAACTCTTGACTCTCTCTTCACAAACCTGTTTCTCCCATAGACTTCTGTATCTCAGCTACGTTTACAGCCAAGACAGCTAATATCAGAACAGGATCTCAAATTTGCCTTTCTCTCCAGTCTCCTTCCCTCTTCTTATAAGATTATTGACCAGTTGTTCAAGCCCAAAACACAGAAATTATCCTTGATTCCTTTCTTTACAAATCCAATTTATTGGCAAGCATTATGAGCTTTTTCTTTGAAATATGTCCTCAATCTGATCACCTCAATACTTTCAATACTTCAGTAGCCTGTTAGGTGGTGTCCCTGCTTCCTTTCTTGGCTCATCAGAGTCTCTACTTCTCACAGTTTTGTGCTGGTCTCAACCTATCAATAACCACTATTGTGGCTGGACCGGCCTTGTGGTTATTATGATTGCAAGATGCCCTCAGCAATAGCCATCAGGAAACCCTGGAAGAGACAGACTTATTACTGGGTTTGGCAAAAAGTTTGTTTGTTTTTTTTTTTCTGTAAGATGGCTCTAGCAGTGCTTAGTTGTCTTTAACTTCATTCTAAACAATTTTGTTAGATTGTATTGTGACAGCTGTCCTATGGGTGTAAATTAAAAAAAAAAAAAACTTATCAAGGAACATGTATAAAGGATCCATGCACAAAGACAACAGGGTGGGGGGAACATTGAATGTGGGAGGTGGGGGTGGGTAGGGCAGGGGGGAGTAATGGGGAGAAAATGGAGACAACTGTAGTTGTACAACAATAAAAAATGGAAAAAGATTAAAATAGAAAGATCATAACTTATATTCTCAGTAGATACAAATAAATGCTTCCTTAAAAATTCAGCCCCGGCTGGTGTAGCTCAGTGGATTGAGCTCAGGCTGCGAACCAAGAATCGCAGGTTCGATTCCCAGTCAGGGCACATGCCTGGGTTGTAGGCCACAGCCCCCAGCAACCACACATTGATGTTCCTCTCTCTCTCTTTCTCCCTCCCTTCCCTCTCTAAAAATAAATAAATAAAATCTTTTTAAAAATTCAAAAAATAAATAAAACAAACTTATTAAAACTGGTAAATTTTTGTGTAGCTATTTTAATATTGAAGATGGAAGAAAATATACATTTTTGCATACTATGCTTTATTATTTCAAGAATGACAAAAATGCAAATGAAATGCAAAAAAAATTTAAAAAGATCTGTGCAGTGTATGAGAAGGTGCTGTGACTGATCAAGCATGTCAAAAGCATTTGCAAAATTTCGTGGCTGGGTGATGCTTCATGGTCCGGTAGACCAACTGAGGTTGACAGCAATCAAACCAAGACATTAATTGAGAACAATCAATGTTATACCATGTGGGAGATAGCTGACATTCTCAAAATATCCAAATCAGTAAAGTTATCAGTGAAAATGAAAAACATGTATTTTATTTTACTGAAAATGAAAAATGTGTCTTTTATTTTACTAAACAGACTTTTTGGCCAACCCAATATTTACAGGTCCTGGAAGTTACATGGTGTTAGGAGCCACCCTGTGTGGTTTCAGAAACTGTACCCGCTCGTGGCTAAGGTTCAGTAAAAAGACCTTGAGACCATAAGCCATTAAGGAGACAAAGCTTATCTTCCTGGCAGGGGTGCCACCTCTGCCCCCTTTTACTTCACCCTGCTTGGTCCCAAGCAAATGACTGCTTATTAATGATGGGTAAAATTCCTCAGGGGGACCAATGCTCTACGAAAGGGCCCCTGAGGGAAGGACTTGGGGGGGCTACAGAAAAATGGGGTGATGGACCCTTGCCCCTGGGCTTTGGTATAGTTTGAGTCCTAATCTCTCATCTACCTTACTTCCCTTGCCTGATTTAAGCCTAAAACAATGCCAGAGGTAGGTGCGGTCCTGTGCTGGAAAAGGCAGTTCCCTGGGGCAATCATGCCTAAGAAAGAATGCATAAAGTCCTGTGAAATCTGCTTTGCTAAGAATACCCTTAATTTAAATGATAAGGGTCCAGGCATAGAATGAGTTTGTTTCCCCAAAGTTTTATGCCCCTTTAGCTATCTGACCCTGATTCAGAATAAGCCCTCATAGTTCTTTGAATGGTATCTATTCTTTAATCATTACTAACTGACAATGATTGATGAGCTTTAGGTATAGGCCCTATATTCTTAGGCAAATTAAACCCAATAAAAGCCCGTTGAGGAACCAGCTCCTGGTCCTTCTCCTTTGAGAGAAAGGCCAACTT